>NC_068939.1:46419124-46719124 GCF_016801865.2 Culex pipiens pallens
GCTGGACGTTACCATGATTCTCTCCCCAGGGTAGGTAAACCATCACCATCGCACTATCATTGATGCATATTTCGGTGCGTTCCTCGTCTCTTAAAACTTCTCTTCTCTTTCGCAGCCGAGTGATGGTCGGCTTGCTATCGCGAATATCGAAAGCCCATCACATCGACGAGAAATACCCTATCGCTGGCTCCGATGGAACTATCGTTCCAACCGGAGAGACACGCACACGAAATTGCTGTATACATACACTGGAGCTCACGCACACAAATGAACTCATTTCTACAGGGCTTACGGGCGAGAGAATTTCACGATTGCTCTTTCTCTTGCTTTTTGAGCGAGGGGACTGGCTGTGTGAGAGATTTTTTTCCGTCTTACGCATCGGTATGTTCGTTGCTCGCTATTTCATCGGCGTCGTTTTCGCTTCGCTCTCTTGATGCAGTTTTGGGAGAACGCCGAAAATTTGATGATTTGAGCGAGGGACGATATCTAAAAGCCCTCGGCCATCGGCGAGGAAATGAGAAAATACCATCCCTGTCTCTCCCATAGCTGGTTAGCAAGAAAAAAACAAATTCCAATCGAGTCTTCATGTTGCATCGTTCTGTAAAATGATGCTTCTCTTCCTCGACGGTCCCTTGGATATTGACAACCAGAGAGTCGACTGTATATTTTTAAGTTCGTAGGTAAACCAATTTTCTGTTTTTGAAAAAAAATAGTTAAAATGCTCAAATTCTTTTTTTTTAATTAACAACTACATAAAATGAACAGTCTTGAACTAATTATCATGATTTTTTTTAATAAAATGGTTTTTGAATTTAAAATTAAATGTTATTAATCCCCCTATCATTTCTCCTCAAAAATTCAAAAAGTCAAGGCAAAAAAAGACAGAGATTCACAAAAAATCACATTTGCATTTAAAAAATTAAAAGTGATTTTGTAAGACATGTTATTTTTAAATCAAGCCTTACATTTAAAAGCATCCTTTTTGTGTTTCTTTGGGCATTTTCGATCGAAATGGAGAATCGAAATAGGAATTTTTCGGTCCTTTGGAAAATTTTTTTTTGGCGATGGTCAAGCTTGGTAATGACTTCTGAGCAACTCTCTACCAAAACCGGAAATGGATTTTATTATTTGCTCAAACTTTGTGGGGGCCTTCGGGGCCTTTCCTATGACCAAAGAAGCTATTTTGTGTCATTGGTTTACCCATACAAGTCTCCATACAATTTTGGCAGCTGTCCATACAAAAATGGTACGTAAATATTCAAACAGCTGTAACTTTTGAGTGAATTTTCTGATCAATTTGGTGTCTTCGGCAAAGTTGTAGGTATTGTTGAGGACTATTGAGAAAAAAATAGGTACACGGAAAAAAATTGCCGATTTTTTAATTAACATTTTTTCACAAAAACTCAATTTCCCAAAATACGTATTTTTTTTTATTTTCGAGATTTTTTGATATGTTTTAGGGGACAAAAACCCGCAACTTTTGAGCTATAGAGAAGTATGGTCAAAAAATCTGCCGCCGAGTTATGATTTTTTGAAAAAATAGTGATTTTTGGAAAAAATCGAAATTTTATACCAAAGAAAAATTTGACCTCAATTTTTTATGTAAAATTGAATTTGCAATCGAAAAGTACTTTACAGATTTTTTGATAAAGGGCTCCGTTTTCAAGATATAGCCACCGAAAGTTTGATTTTAACGAAATATTTGCAGTTTTTCGATTTTTAAAAATAGTGACCATGAGTGACCATTTCTGCATTATTTTTTTTTAAGTTCAGAAAATTTGCTATGAAATTGTCTAAGAGACATTGAAGATTGAACCTCTGGTTGCTGAGATACAGCGGCTTAAAGAAAAAGAAACATGAAAATTGAGTCTCACCCAAACAACCCACCATTTTCTAATGTCGATATCTCAGCAACTAATGGTCCGATTTTCAATGTTAAAACATGAAACATTCGTGAAATTTTCCGATCTTTTCGAAAACAATATTTTGAATCAATATTAACATTTCAATAGGGCCAAACATTCAATACTACGCATGTTTGGGCCCCCACAAAGTTTGAGCCAAATCAAAAAATACAAAAAAAATAAAAATGGTCGAAATCGGCCGATTTCGTAGAGAATTGCTTTTCTACGGGTATTAAAAAAGTCACTTTTCATTGGAAAAATCACTTTTAGAGATTTTTAGAGAATTTTATCGAAAAATTTGTTCCTTATGATTTAAAAAAAATATTCTAAAAACTAAAAATAAAGTCCTAAAATCTAAAATTCAGGCAAAGAAACTTTTTCACACAGTTTTCGAAATTTTTCGAACATCCCAATTTTTTCCCAAAAAAATGACAACACTGCCACATGAATTTTGACAATCTCTTAAAGAAGCTCAAGCAATGGCATTTTCATCAAAAACATCTTCAAAAATTATTTTCGAAGAATGATTGTTTGACGCAATTCAAAAACAAAAAATATGCTCATTTTTGGGAGAATTGCTCGCTTATCAGACTAAAAAATTTACAGTAAGACAGAGCTTCAAGGAAATCAAAATTAATTCGTTAAGGTCAAACGAAAGACTTTACAATAAAAATTAACGACACTTTAAATTTAAAAGTTATTTAAATTGCACTTATGTACTCATAACTTTAGATATTGTTTCAAGATCTTGTCCCCTTTTAAAAATTCTCAAAAAAAACAAAAACAGGGAGCACCAAAATTTCAACTAAAACTGAAATTATCATTGAAAATTTGTTAAAGCGATTGTAAATCATTTAGAATACACAACATTAAATGCTGCTCTTTTGAAAAAAGTATATAGATTTTTAAATATGTCAACAAATTTTTAATTTTGGGACCACTCATTGGAAAAGAGTTCAAACCATAAGAAAACAATATTTTCTTTCATTTGTACATATTTTGTATATTGTTGATACTTGCTTGATACTTGTTTAAAAATTTAGAAAATCAGGATTAAAAATTTGAATTATTTTTTTTGAAAATTTGTACTAGCCTTATGATGACAACAATTTTATGGCTCATAGTTTTGTTTTTAGCAAACGCTGAACAAACAACAACAAATCGACGAGAAAAGATTATTTTCAACTAACAATTGTGTTTTTCCTTGTCTTCCTCCAGCGCGGATAATAACTCGCGGTGCGACTAAACAACAAAACACAAACAACAACCGATAAAGGGTGTGGAGAGAAAAGATGACGTCGATTATGCGGATTGAGGATGCCGAGGTCGCCGACGCAAACCAGGAGCAATACCTGCGCGGCCTGACCAAAACGTTCACCGGAATCGAGAAACCGCTGAAGGACGCCCCCCAGTGTGGCACGTTGACGGAACTGATTGCCGAGCTACACAGGGTGTTTGCCGAAGATCGGGTCAACATCGAGTACGTGAACCATCTGATGATGAGCTACAAGAGCAACGCGGCGGAATGGCGAAAGTTTGCCAAATTCGATCGTTACAGGTGAGGAATGTTCTGTATAGCTGTACGAACTGGAATGATGTGGTCCAGTAATTTTCCACTTTTCAAACTGGCCAACTGATAACTGGCACGGGCGGGGGGGGGGCGGGGGGTATGGGGGCAATCAGCGATTAAAACACGCCTGTCAAAACAGTCGTTCTTGTTTTGGCAGGCGCCGCTGAAAACAGGTTATTGATTGATTGTGGGAATAAAATTGATTGAAATCATAAAAAAAGTTAATTTAAAAAAAATTAAGCCAAACTGGCATCACTGTTATTTGATGAATTGTAGTATGAATCATGGTGGATTTATTAAAATAGGTTGGAAACCATTGCATTTTACAAAAACTAATCACCTCCAGTAGGGAATTCCTAATCGTGTTTAGAAACGTGTTGAAGCTGTAAGTACCTAGTTGCAACGCGTGTAAAAAAAATAACTTAATCCACCTATGTGGTTGGAGCCTTCCTCACTCATTACCAACAATAGCTGTACACACATTTCATCTATTTTTTAGATCCGGAATAAAAAAGTACATAAATATCACTTAAGTGGCCATATCTCGAGACAGGGTTGCTAGATCTTCAATGTTTTGGACTTTTTGGAAAGGTCTTTTGATAACCTAACCAACGATAGATCGGATGGTGGATCCGGACATTGTTTACATACATTTAAGTGAGATCCGGCTTCCAAAAAGTATATCGATATCACTTAAGTGGCCATATCTCGAGACAGGGTTGCCAGATCTTCAATGTTTTGGACTTTTTGGAAAAGTCTTTTGATAACCTAACCAACGATGGGTCGGATTGTGGATCCGGACATTGTTTACATACATTTAAGTGAGATCCGGCTTCCAAAAAGTACATCAATATCACTTAAGTGGCCATATCTCGAGACAGGGTTGCCAGATCTTCAATGTTTTGGACTTTTTGGAAAGGTCTTTTGATAACCTAATCAACGATAGGTTGGATGGTGGATCCGGACATAGTTTACATACATTTAAGTGAGATCCGGCTTCCAAAAAGTACATCAATATCACTTAAGTGGCCATATCTTGAGACAGGGTTGCCAGATCTTCAATGTTTTGGACTCGTTGGAAAGGTCTTTTGATAACCTAACCAACGATGGGTCGGATAGTGGATCCGGACATAGTTTACATACATTAAAGTGAGATCCGGATATATGTGAAAACACATTTTTATACATAACTTTTGAACTGCTTATCGAAACTTCAATCTGTATAAAACTCGATCTATGGGACCCTAAACCAAGTCGAATGCAACAGGTTCGGGTCAAATCGGTTCAGCCAGTGCCGAGAAACATGAGCTAGTTTGTTGGTCACATACATACATACACACACACATACACACACACATACACACAGACATTTGTTCAGTTTTCGATTCTGAGTCGATATGTATACATGAAGGTGGGTCTACGACGTTTTTATACAAAGTTCATTTTTAGAGCAGGATTATAGCCTTACCTCAGTGAGGAAGGCAAAAAGTATATAAAACAATCTTGAAAATGCACCCTAAGCCATTCGTCGTCAAGAAAAAAAACCACATTCAATTTTTACAAAACATAAACAACTCATCGAAGATGTACTTCGAAACTAATCTATAATAATCTTTTGATGCAAGTACTTCAGACAGTTACTACAAGTGTTGAGCTTGGTTAATCTCTGTGTACGTATGGCTAAGTACTCTAAATAAAACAGAGTTGTTGAACATTTCCAAAAATCAGTTTTCTTTTCCAATAAGGCCGTTGCAAATATTTTCTGAAGTTTATGTCCCTCGACTCTGGTCGGGGTCGAGGGGGGGGGGGGGGAGGGGGACAAAAAAATAAAAAATATATAAAATTCAAATAACAAGCCATAGTCTCAACATTTAAATGAAAAAAGTGTTTTAAAATGCATTTTACACCTGCCCAGTTGTTTTGCAATCATAAGTTTTCATAATATCCAAGTATTGAAGAGATTTTTGTTTTCATCAAAAAAAAAAACTTTTTGCGGTGCTGTACATTGGAATTTTACAAAAATTTAAAATATTTTTGATCGATCACAGACATGCTAAATATGGTTTTAAACGCAGGAAAATGCATTTCTAATGGTTTTCGGTTGGCTAGACTTCTATTTCCTTTAAAATTTCGAAGTTTTTTGAAAAAAAAAAAAATTTGCCCCCTGATTTTTTGGACCGATTTAAAAGGGGGGGGGGGGGACAAAAACTTTGAAAAATATTTGCAACGGCCTAACATTCAAGTTATTATAGGTTTAATAAGTACAGTCCAGATCCAGACTCAATGTTTACTTTTTACTTGGCAAAATTTTACTACGGATAATCGAATCACAAAAAAAAAAAAAATTTCGTGATCATATTTTTGATTGTTGAGCTGTATGACCCCTAAACTACTCTGAAGTGATTTAGAATTAAATTTTTAAATCCAAGATGGCGGCCAAAATGACGGGGATGAAATATTGAAAACATGCATTTTTAAAATTTAATTAGTAATCAAACATTCAAATTTGACTTAAATGAGGTCGCAGAACTCGAATTTGATGTTAAAAATTTGAAAAGTTATGACTTATAGAAATGCAGGCCACATTTTTTACATTAATTTAAAAAAAATATAAAATAAATAATTTTCAAGTATAGCTATTTTAAGGTAAATTTAATGTGAATATTTAAGATTTTTCCTGAATAGTGCCCTTCTTCGTTAATTTCAGCATATGAGCAACTCTCTACGAAATCGGTCGATTTCGACCATTTTTATTTTTTGTATTTTTTTATTTGACTCAAACTTTGTGGGGGCCTTCCCTATGACAAAATAAGCTATTTTGCGTCATTGGTTCACCCATACAAGTCTCCATACAATTTTGGCTGCTGTCCATACAAAAATGGTATGTAAATATTCAAACAGTTGTACGTTTTGAGTGAATTTTCTGATCAATTTGGTGTCTTCGGCAAAGTTGTAGGTATTGTTGAGGACTTTTGAGAAAAAATATAGGTACACGGAAAAAAAATTTGAAGATTTTTTAATCAACTTTTTTTTCACTAAAACTCAATTTCCCAAAATACGTATTTTTTGATTTTCGAGATTTTTTGATATGTTTAGGGGACAAAAATCCGCAACTTTTGAGCCATAGAGAAACATGGTCAAAAAATCTGCTAACATTTTAAAAGGGCCAAACATTGAATATTACGCCCATTTAAAATGCTTGACTTGATTTAAAAAATTTCAAAATATTTTTTCGAAAAGATCGAAAATTTTTACGAATGTTTCATGTTTTAACATTGAAAATCGAACCATTAGTTGCTGAGATATCGTCATTAGAAAATGGTGGGTTGTTTTGGTGAGATTTAGAAAACTTCAATTTTCGTGTTTCTTTTTCTTAAAGCGGCTCTATCTCAGCAACCCGAGGTCCAATCTTCAATGTCTCTTAGACAATTTGATAGCAAATTTTCTGAACTTTTCAAAAAAAATATTTTCAGAAATGGTCACTATTTTTAAAAATCGAAAAACAGCAAATATTTTGCAAAAATCAAACTTTCGGTGGCTATATCTTGGTGGGTCTCGTGGCGCAGGGGTAGCGGCTTCGGCTGCCGATCCCGATGATGCTATGAGACGCGGGTTCGATTCCCGCCTTATCCACTGAGCTTCTATCGGATGGTGAAGTAAAACGTCGGTCCCGGTTTCTCCTGTCTCGTCAGAGGCGCTGGAGCAGAAATCCCACGTTAGAGGAAGGCCATGCCCCGGGGGGCGTAGTGCCAATAGTTTCGGCTATATCTTGAAAACGGAGCCCTTTATCAAAAAATCTGTAAAGTACTTTTCGATTGCAAATTCAATTTTGCATTAAAAAATAATGTCAAATTTGTTTTTGCATGAAACTTCGATTTTTTCCAAAAATCACTACTTTTTCAAAAATTCATAACTCGGCGGCAGATTTTTTGACCATGTTTCTCTATGGCTCAAAAGTTGCGGATTTTTGTCCTCTAAAACATATCAAAAATCTCGAAAATCAAAAAATACGTATTCTGGGAAATTGAGTTTTAGTGAAAAAAAAGTTGATAAAAAAATCCTCAAATTTTTTTTTCCGTGTACCTATTTTTTTCTCAAAAGTTTTCAACAATACCTACAACTTTGCCGAAGACACCATTTACATACCATTTTTATATGGACAGCAGCCAAAATTTATGGAACCAATGACGCAAAATAGCTTATTTGGTCATAGGGAAGGCCCCCATAAAGTTTGAGGCAAATCAAAAAATACAAAAAAAAAATGGTCGAAATCGGCCGATTTCGTAGAGAGTTGCTCAAGCAAAACATTTTAGAAGTAATTGGACAATATGAAAAACTAATACTTACAATACATTCAGAAAATAAACATGAACGGAAAGATGAAAATGAATAAAAATCCTTTAACACATGTTATTTAAAATATTATAAGGCTTTCTAGTTAAAAATTTACTAACACATTCTCACTTCAGAATGCGACAGAAGTTGGTTTGTTTGCATCAGAATCTTCTGTCTCGGAAAAAATGTTTGTCATGCGACTTATAGCTGGTATTTTTTTAAACCTACCGCCCGATGACAGTTTAAATATTTTGCAGGGACAGAGAAAACTCGAGCCTTATAAAGATAAGAAAAAAATAAAATTTCGGGTCAATACACAGATCCAAAGGAGACAATGAGACGATCCAGAATTGGTTTTAAAATTTTGTCTGTCCAAGAAAACGTGTCTTCTGCAGCCAAATTTAACAAACTTTGCCCGGAATTCATACATTTTAATGTGGCATTTGAATAATAAACCTGTTTATTGAACTAAACCCGACGCACCTGATTGATTAAGCGATTCCTTCAGGAGGTAAACAACAATTAGCTTATCGCACGCCCCGCAATTCTTCGCGGGGGAGCTAGATCGAGCCATTAGAAACAACCCCCATTACCCATTTCTCGGTCCCGCTTAGATTTATCTTCACACTAATCGGTCTGAATCCACCGGCTGATAACAACAAAGCCAGCGCAGAAAATGCCATTTTGCACTACGCCGAGCAACAAGGTGCGAACTTTATAAGGGGGGTCGATTTGTTGTGTTGTTGATATGATCGCAGATAAAAGGACGGGACGAGTTATTTCAACTTGGTAGCGAGCATTCTCTTGAATCACACAAAAGGAATCAATGAGCAGTGTGTTGCGCTCGTGGCTTGAGCATGATGCACACAAAGGATTCATAGCAAAACAAAGATTATATAAACTAAGTTGAGTTGATAAAAGTCGTAGATTTGCCAAATTAAGTTTCTTATCATGGAACGCACCCTTGAATCAAAACTAGGTCTAGGTAGTTTAATGTTATGTTCTGCGTAAGTCAAGTTCACTCTTATCATACGGTAGTCCGGCTAGCCGGTACGCCCAAAATCTTATCGCTCGATAATCTGGCAATTTTGGTAAACACTCTGATTAACCTTCGTTTATCTCCGCAGTGACAGCGGCGCCGCAATAAACTGCTGAAGTTGTTCGCCGCGAGTTCAATAGAATTGCCAAAATGAAACAAGGTCAAACTCGCTAATAATGGTTTGTTTTGTCCCATTTCAGGTACACTCGCAACCTGGTCGACGCCGGCAACGGCAAATTCAACCTGATGCTATTGTGCTGGAATGAAGGGCACGCCTCCGCGATCCACGACCACGCCGATTCGCACTGCTTCATGAAGATGCTCAAGGGCGAACTGACGGAGGTGCGTTACGCGTGGCCCAAGGACGCCACCGTCAACGAGGACGCCGCGGCCAACATCGGCCAAGATCCGGAGGACCAGGAGTACAGCGGGGACGAGCTGGAGGAACTGTCGCGGACGACGCTCGCCACGAACGGCGTGTGCTACATCAACGACACGCTCGGCCTGCACCGGGTCGAGAATCCGAGCCACTCGGATGTGGCCGTGTCGCTGCATCTGTACTGTCCCCCGTTCGACACGTGCTCGGTCTTCAACAAGCAGACCGGCAAACGCACCAAGTGCAAGGTCACCTTCTGGAGCAAGTACGGCAAGCGGGAGGAGCAGGTGAGATCGACCTGACTGTGTTTGAAAAAAAATCAAATTAACTTTTTTTTATTTCACAGACCGAGTAACCGAAACCCAGAACTGACGAAAGGTCCACCAAGCCTGGGGCTTTCACAAAGCAGGCGAACAGAAGAGTGAGATTTCTACAAGACGCGGTCATTTCTAGACATAAAAAAAGACGCACCCATTTTATTATTACCAATTCCTTAGAAAGTAAGTTCGGATAATTGTGTGAGCTGTTACGACGACGACGTAACAGGGTGAAAAGGATATTTTACAAGCGAAAGCGAGCATATCTATTCGATTGGATAGCTAAAACTAATGGCCTATCTACAATCACTTAGCTTAGAACATCTAAGTATTACTGCGGGCGTCAATAATTAGAGTTCACGTGCGGTGATACGACCGCAAGATAATGGTCGCATGACAGCCGCAAGACAACCGCAGAACAAATTGTTGGCTTTTGTCAAAGGTTGCCTTGAGTTTTGAGCTGACTTTTTGGAAAATATTCAAAACAAACCAAGTTGACAGCCAAATCAACCAGAATTTCAGTTCAACTTGCTGATTTTTACACTGCGGTAATAAGGCGGCAATAATCTCCTGTCACTCACAGCGAAGGAGAAACGTGATTTTATCTCGCAATAAGCAATAAAGTAGTTACTTAGGAAAGTACGCAACTTACGGCCGTCATCCACAATCAACTTAGAAATTTTGCTGGGCTGATATACGTTGCTATGCAGTTGTTTGTTTACCTTTGATATTGAAACGTCAACTTACCGCAGATTTTGAAATTTTTCAAACCATACGTCAGTTTCTAATTTGATTACTTTTCCATTGTAGAAGCTCGGCTTCATTTCCATTGATTCAAATTCCTAAGCTAAGTGAAATTTTCTAAGCTAAGTGATTGTAGATAGGCCATAAAGTGTCGTTATATTTTCTACGTTGCATTGAGACATTTTGCATGTTTTTGAGATAAATTTTGGAATAAAGATATTTAAAATTTCTAAGAGTGCACAGTTTTTGACAAGAAAATAATGAGAAATTAGGTCTATTTTCGTACTGCAGAATTCTGCGTTCCCGTACTTTTCTGCAACAAAAGTGACTTTTCTCTCAGACAGAACTTCTGCAATGAGAGAGGCTGTAGTTGCAGCAAAGCCGTTCCCGTACTTTGCTGCTGCCACTCTTCTCTTTCGTGTTGAACAGGAACTGCAATTTGGTGTGATGGATGTTGAGTACACGCTTACATAAAATTTGCAAAGATGGGTGAAGAAATCAAGCATTTTATTAATATATTTGATGTTTTGTAACTATGATGTTAAAGTGGTCTTTTGAATATTTTTAATTGATGGATTTTTAGGTAGTTTTTTAAATGTCTGAGAACGATTTTTGATGTTAACGATTTCAGTCAGACTTAAGGTAGTTTTAGACTACGACAAACAAACAAACGTTTTGACGGTTTTGCAGCTTGTCGCAGACAAATTTGCGAGTTTGGCAAACTGTCAAACACAAAAAAAGTGCGAGTTTGTTTGTTTGTTTGCCATAGTCTAATAGCTCCTTTAGCTCATTAATGTAAATGATGCATCGAATTTATTATTTGTTTAGTGTTTATATTTTAATCTGATAAACAGTTTTTAACTAAAGCCAGTATTACTGCATGACGAATACCCCAACAAAAACCGGAAAACTCGCAAACAAAGCAAAATGTATTTAAATTCTTATTTTTTAAAATTTCTCAATTCTCAAAGAATTAAATTAAAGTCTTTAAATTCTGTACATTGTATTATTTTTTAAATTCTTTAAACTTTTTTAAATTCTTTATTAAATTCTTTAAATTCTTTAATTTTTTTAAATTCTTTAAATTCTTTAAATTCTTCAAATTCTCTAAATTCTTTAATTTCTATAAATTCTTTAAATTCTTTAAATTCTTTAAATTCTTTAATTTCTTTAAATTCTTTAAATTCTTTAAATTCTTTAAATTCTTTAAATTCTTTAAATTCTTTAAATTCTTTAAATTCTTTAAATTCTTTAAATTCTTTAAATTCTTTAAATTCTTAAAATTCTTTAAATTCTTTAAATTCTTAAAATTCTTTAAATTCTTTAAATTCTTTAAATTCTTTAAATTCTTTAAATTCTTTAAATTCTTTAAATTCTTTAAATTCTTTAAATTCTTTAAATTCTTTAAATTCTTTAAATTCTTTAAATTCTTTAAATTCTTTAAATTCTTTAAATTCTTTAAACTCCTTAAATTCTTGAAATTCTTTAAATTCAAAATTTGCTGGATTTCTTTTTTAAATGTTCTTAAATGAAATTGAAATTGAATTACAAAAAGAAGACATTTTTGGAGTCATATTTTATGTTAGAAACTCAAATTTAAAAGATTTAGTGATTGGAAATTTGGATGAGGTCTTCGTACAATAGAGTACGAATTATTTTTTTAATGATTGAGTTTAAAAATTTTTGATTTATTTTTTTATTTACCTTGTTTCTAAATTATAATTTCTTGATTTTTTCAACTTTAGCATTTGTATGTTTAAACTTTTAAATTTTTGAAGTAATGATTCTTTTAAATATTTCTAAAATTTGGAACTTTTTAATTTTTCAACTTTAGTTTTATTTTTAATTTTAAATTTAGAGTGTTTAAAATTTTTAACATTTTGCATTTCTTAATTTTTGGTGCTTTGACTTTGTGATTATTTTTTTTATATATAAATATTTGCATTTTTAAATTACTTAAATTATCTGATTTAATTTACTTCAAGTTTCTCAACTTGAAAATATTGGTTTTTATAAAATATTTGTTTGTTTGAATTTCTTATTTTCAAAATTTCTAAATTTCTGAGTTTCAAAATTATTTTTTTTTGAATTTTGCTGCCAGAAAATTTAATAATAATTATTTGGATTTTCCCTTTGCTTTATTTATTTTATCTTGAATAAACATCTTCTTAACTATATTTTAAACATTCTGCTATTTAAACATGCATTTTTGAACCCTATAATCGTTTGTCTTTTTTCAATTATATGCGTTCAACTCATTTTTTAAATTATTTTTCAAAATTTAAAAGTATTGAATTGTTTCTAGTATATAGTTGCTACCTAAGTACACTTAATTTTTAGTTACTTAATCAATGGTTCTACCTGATTTTTAAAATAAAATGTTGAGTTTCATAAAACAACAATGCCCCCGTTCTAGAGGTTAACTTCTTTCAATTACTATTTTTGTCAACACTTTTTTGAATATTTTGAAATAATAAAAAAAAAACTTGAATACCCAATTTGAGTAAATCCACTCAACTGTGTACAATATTGCAGAAAAAGTACTGGAACGCGCTACCCACGCAAAAGTCTCGCCGCTTCTCTCCTTGCAGAACTTCTGCAAAAAAGAGAGTTGAAGAGAGCGAGCTGAAAAGCACGGGATCGTGCTGCAAAAAAGTGACTTATGCTGACTGTTAGTGCAGAAATACCTTTGTTCGTGGGAAGGTTTCTGGTGCCCCGACACGTGTTGGCTTGTGGCGCTGACTTCGGCAGTTTTGAGTGCATGCTTGCGCCAACTAGGTAGTGGTCCGAGTGGATATCCGCACCGCGAAACGTGCTTAAATTCCGTATGTCCGAGAAAAATTGGCCGTATAAGAGGACGTGGTCGAATTGTGTTTTCGTTCGTTGGTTTGGTGATGTCCAGTTGTTGCACCGCTGGCCATTATCGTTCGTGAAGTTGCATTCATCTCTCCGATGACGATCTTCACGTCCCACTTCTGCTTCAGCTTCGCGTTGAACGTTTCCTTCTCGGCATCGGATGATTTCTCGTGTGGGAAATGTACGTTGAAGATGTGATAATTGAAGGAACGGCCTTTTATCCTCAATCTACCAATCTAGTGTTAGAAATCTGATCGAACCAGTTTTATACCAAGAACAAGGAATTTCTTTCCATTGATTTTACGTATCTTCAATATGTTTATACATAGAAAACAATCTCTCAACATTGTTTTATTACAATTTTGATAACACACAACGTTGTTCGTCAACAACCATTCTACGATAAGCTTCACGTACATCACTAGATAAGTAAAACTGTGAAATGCGTTCAGATTTACAATGATTTCCCCCCGTTGGCAGTATTGTGGCTTCCCATCAATCTTTATAAATGCGTCAGGCATTTTTGACTTTTGATCCTTACACATACCTACCTCATTACCAACCGACTCAATTCCGTTTGCTCGCAATCGTTTGCTGAATCGATTTGAACAGCCCGGGCAGCAGGTCCACGTGCTTGTCCACGCACTTGATCGCACACCGCTCGAACATTCCCGTGTACTTGGAAATGTCACTTTCGGACGGGTTGGCACCCATTTTGTCCTTTATCGTGTCGTTGCAGTCCATCACGCATCGTTGCAGCCGATTGTTGAACCCGCCCAGTTCCTTCTCCACGTGCTGCTGCGCTCGCATAACCGGCCCGGAACAGCTTTCCACGCAGCGTTGGACAGCGTCCATGCTGGAACCGCTATCGTGGCAACATCTGGCCGCGCATTCGTGCATTTCAGCCTGTGAATTTCAAATTCGAAAATAAATCAACGCATGGCTTCACGCGTGTTCTAAAAATTCAAAAAGTTGCGCGCCAACTGCTGTACTAAACCAAATTTTAGTACAACCGAGATGTCACACCCACGACGCGCAGCGCTGATTGGCGCAGAACACGTGCGGGCTACAACCAACATGCCCGTCGCGCAAAGAAGAAACGTAAACAAGGCGGCCAAATTTTATTATCTCGCAAAAATCTCACCTGCATCTTACGCAAGATTGTCCGGTCCAGATCGTCGACGCGCTGGGACAGCTCCAGCTCGATGCGTTGCTTCTGCTGTTCGACCATGGTGGAAAATTCTTGTTTTGGGAAGCTAACACGGGAGACTAGAACCGGCTTTTCCAGCGACAAATTAACGTAAAGTAATTTTCCGAGTTCCGAAACGCGTGAAACCAAAATCGCGGCCGCCGTATGTTACGTCACAAATTAAGCTGTCAAGTGCTGACCTACGTGGTGATTTTTAGGGGCGAAATTAGGTGCAACATCGCGAGCAGCATATGTCGCGTGACAAAATTATGCATGAGACAAGCTAAATTGTTGCACTGAAAGATGTTCATCTCCATCAGAAGTGGGCATAACCGCTCTTTTTAAGGAGCCGCTCATTTTCGTTCGCTCATTAAAAAGAACCGCTCTTTTAAACGACTCTTTCGCTCTTTTTAATAATTTTTGATGAAAAGGTTTTTTTTAAGAATTGTGTGATTTTATAAGTTATTTCACATTTGATTTTATAAATTATTCGATAAAACAAATTTTGCCCTTGAAAACCATATATTATCTTGGTGTTCTCTATGTCAAGTTTTCTCCTCGAACCTAAACATTCGAGTAATTGAATGACATCCAAACAGGATGCTGGAAAAAAAAATGCTATTAATTTTAAAACTGCGTGCATTTCTGCAAGAATTGAACTAATGCTGATATTTTATTTGGAAAAAATATTCTGTGAACTATTTTCTAAATCCTGATTTAATCGATAAAGTCTATAAACGCGAATTTTTTAAATCTCTAAACTATTAAATAGATTATGCAATTTGAAATGCTCAAATTTGTATTCCGGTCTAGATTCCGGAAATACTTTAATGTACAATCAGTTGTACAATGAAAAGTTTTTTTTTCATTTTGTTAAGAAAATCATTAACTTTTGGAATTATTTTTATAAGCTTTGGAATATTTGAAATTTCATTTTCAATTCTCGCAATTCGCAATTTTCAGTCGGGCCTTGACCGACAACTTTCATTATGCACTTCGGAAGAAACCGGTCGAGAAAAATTTCAAATAGGCAGCAGCGGTAGCGAAAGCAAGCCAGAGAGGGTGAAGAAAAACCCCAAGAAAACGTTCCCTCTCTTTTGTTCTGCCGTTCGTAAAGCTGTTTCTTGACTCCCTCTCTTTTGAAGAGCATACCGGCCCTAAAGCAAAAACTAATTGTTATTTTACTGTGTATTGTTTTCTCCTAAAATCTTTCCTAGTGTTGGATCATATATATCTGTTGCAATTTCTTCTGTCGCGGTGTATTGTTACAATTTTTGGTCCTAAGAATTTTATAAAAAAAATAGCAAAGGTACAATAGTAATATTTGTGTTAATTCTTTGATCATTTCATAAATTGAGTAAAGGCTCGAACCTCACTTGTTTGAAGAAAAGGGTGAAGATTGAAAACAATGGACAGTGAAAAAAATATATTATTTAAAGAATCAATAATAAAAGAAAGATAGTAATTTATTAAGTAGATAAAGAAATAAACAATAGTTAATAAATATAGCTAACAAACAAGCTTAGATTGTATTAAGGGCAGTTTATAAGGCAGATGAAAAATTATTCAAATATATAAATAATGAAAAGGCACATGATAACAAGCATGATAAACAAAATTGACATCACTGCCAAATTAAGGGAAAACAGACAGTTTGTTACAGCAGCATCATTTGGTAAAATAGAGTGGAAAAGCGTTGAGAGATAAGAGAATCAAAAAAGTAAAAAGTAAATTGCATTTTCAATTCTCAAAAAAAAAAAATCAAATTATTCGCTCTACAGCATTGCCCTGGCGTTCTCTCGATTGCGAGATTCCTACTCGAAACTAGGTGTCCGAATGCTTGATTGTTGAGGCAATTGCAAACCTCTTTTTACACCTTAGCTTCCATCCACCCCGGGATTCGAACTGACGACCTTTGGATTGTTAGTCCAACTGCCCTACCAGCGACTCCACCGAGACAGGACCCAGGGAGACGACTCCAATTATCAATTCTCAACAACAAATTTAATACTACATATTTGTTGGAAATTCAATAAATTATATTTATAACAAAAATCTTGCCATCTTGAAAAGGTTCTTTCAAAAAACCGGAGTTTAAAACCACTGAGTACTCTGTGACTTCAAAATAATTTCAGCCGAATCAAAAATCATAAAAAATATAATTTCATTAAATCGGCCGATTTTGCAGGGAATTTTTAAGGTGAGTACAAACTTAAATGTGACAAACCACCACGTTTTGTAAAATTGGTGAAAATTAAAAAAAATCGTGAAAAATCAGTAGAGTTATCTACGTGCGTATGTATTGCGTGTACGTACACGAAAAAGATTGAGGTTAAATTTTGTACCGGCCAGCAAAACAAATGGTGTGCTAGTGTGCGTGATAACTCTGTGAATTTCGTGATATTCGAACGCCCCCTCGCAATCTGACAAGCGTCGTCAAATTGCACCACCAGGGTCCCGCGACTTCGCCTCGTACGTCACATTTTTCGCCCGCCGCTCAACCAGTCAGAATCGCAGGGGGGTGTCATATATAACCGACAACAAATATTTCAGTTTTGCAAGTAATTTTGTATGAAGACATTCTCAGTAAGGTTTGTTACAAATTTGGAATGGTATTTTATTTTTTTGCTAATAAAAAACCCTTCTGTTGAATGTGTATTGTTCGGAGCGATTTATGTTGAGATTGATTTTGCATCACCTGACAGTTGAACTCACCACCTGCCACCCCCCTGGGTGGTTCGCAGCGACAGCAAAACCTCGCGAGCCGCACCGCAACCAGCCAGCAGAAAAATCCGTCAGTCACTTTGTGGTGTGTGCCGTGCCGTGCAGAGACGGAAGAGAAAGAAACGACAGAAAAAAAAACGCGAGGAACGCGAGCCACACCATTTTGGCCAGCTAGATTTTCCCAGTTCGTGGCCGTTCCGTCGAAAAACCAGGACCGTTTCCGCAATTCCTGGGAAGAGTCGCTGTCGTGCGCAAGTGAAGGAAAAAAACACGGGGTGGACACGTTCCGGATCTTTTCGGAGCAGCAGCGGCCTGTCAAATCGCAGCAAACACTGAATTTTTGCTTCAGTTTAGAAAACTCGCCGGAAAGAATGTTTTACCCACTGGTAAGTTCCGGGGTGACGAAAATGCCGGCTGAAAAAAATAACTTGAAGGAGGTTGCACACTTGCAAGCTCCCCCGAAATGTGGTGGATTCTCATTTCCATCTCCGACTCGATCATGTTCATGATGGTGGTGTGTCGCGGCGGCGGCGACGACAACGACGACGAGAGCATAAAAGGGAAAAGGAAACGCGCGAGCGAAAAAATAAAGATGAAGGCTCTGTGCTGTGCTGAGAAAAATTCCTGCACACAGACTGCGAGTGCAAAGTAGGCACTTGCTGCAGCACGCGGTTTGCTGCGCCCTTTGGCGTGCGAGCAAAATGTCCTCCCGCTGACCGGCGCACCGTCCCAACTTCCGGCAAAATTCGGCACCGGTCATGTAATCGTCCTGGTTCGGTTCTCGAAGGAAAACTTTAAAATTAACTTCTTTTGCATGCGCGACTCCCTCGATTCAAGGGACGTTCCAATTTCAAAACCGGGGTTCCTCCTTCCCACTTCAGGTGGGGCATTGTAATCATAAAACCCCCAAAAAAAGGAATCCTCCTTCAGGAACAGGACCGTCAATTTCCGTCCTCACCCGCGCTGCTGTTGCTCGCGGTTCTTCTGGGTCCTGGTCCTTCTGCTGCTGCTGCTGTTGGCTAGGAGGGGGATCCAAGTGTGCGTGTGTCGGAAACCGGCTAGCCGTTCAAATCGAGAGCTAGTGTGCGTGTGCTCGTTTGACTGTGTTGGTGTGTTGTGTAGGGGAGGCTGGGGCTTGAACAACCTCGTCGTTGGGTGGGTGGTGTGTGAGCATTAATCGAAGAGAGGGGGGTAGTGGTGGTGGGAGGAGGGAGGAGGAACCAAGTCGTAGCAACTAAAAAAAAAAGAGTTGCAACTAAAAGCCGCGTTTCGCGGTGTTGGTGTCGTCCTCTGCGAGAGAGGTTTATGCTTTATGTGCGGTGTTTTATAGTTTGAGGAACTGCGATATCAGGCGCGCTGGAAGTGGCAGACACAGTGATGCCGGGTTCGTGGCCGATTTAAAATGGATACAAAGGATAATAGAGCTATCTAAGCCCGATCTCACACACACTAGCACACCATTTGTTTTGCTGGCCGGTACAAAATTTAACCTCACTTTTTTTCGTGTACGTACACCCAATACATGCGCACGTAGATATCTCTATACAAGTCAACAGATTTAACAAAGCATTATTTCATCTTACTTTTGAATCTGTAATTGTTTAAAGTGATTAAAACACAAACGCAAAACTTAATAAGATTATAAACTGCTCATGCTCGAGTAAACGTCCCATAGGAGAACGATACTTAGGTGGCCCATTTTGTGCAATCTAGATACTTGAAGTTCACGTCCGTGTTAGAGAAGCGCTTTTCGGTGGCCAATTTTATGGATTCTATGAACGGTGTTAGAGAAGTTTTTTTTTTGCAGGTTCTAAACATTTTAAAAATATTTTAAAACTACATATTTAATTAGTTCAACAATTGAACAACTGAAAATTTTACAGAAAATTGCTCATGAAGTTTTGAATACTTTGCCCAATTTTTTCGTAATGCCACCCCTGAATCTTCGAGTAAGACGTTATTCAAAGTCGAAAGACATCCACACTTAAATCGACCGAAATCTAGTCAGGTTATCATGGTCTCGAATAAAAGCTTAGGATATCCCCTTTCGAAACCGACCTGGAAACCCAATTTTGGTCACTGTGGCCACTCAAGTCGGGAAAAAGTCTGGAATTCGTAAAAATCTAAGAAAAAACGGAAAAAGTCCGTCAATTTTGATTTTAGTCAAAAAGTATGGAATCCCAAACATACTCGCTTGGAAATAATTTTCAATCTTTCGAATAATTTTGTGATATTCTGTTCAAATTTCTATTCAAATCTAGAGCTTTTTATTTGAAAAGGTCCTATAAACAAAATTTTCAATTTTTGCTTTTTGGGTGTTTTTAGAACCGCCTTGAGTTAAAGGTGTTCAAAAACACCCAAGAAGCAAAAAATTAAAATTTTGTTTATAGGACCTTTAAAAAAAAACTCCAGAAATACACTCAGTTTGTTTTGAGCACTTAACAACAAATTTAAGGTTTATTTAACTTTTTAATCTATTAATTTTGTTTTGGTTCATTCGAATTTTTGAATCAATTGATTGGAAGGTTTTTCAAAGAAAACTTGTTCTTTAATGTTTAAAATGGTAAAAATACCAGAAATAAAGAAAATCCATTAAAATAACAAAACTTCATATTTTAAATAAATATTTTTTGTAGAACGTTCAATTTCCCGAAGATTTTGAGGAATTTCCGGCAATTGAATACCTCATTTGCTCTTTGAAAGTTTCAAAAAAATATTCAAATTTGAACAATCATAAACCTTAATCCTCCCTTTTTTAATTAGTCTCTTCAAAAATTTTGCATGAAAACATTAAAATACTGACAAAATAATAAACCAACATGGGTAATTCTCCGCCTACTCACACGGGATCGGAAAAAATTTTCAGATCCCTTTTCGATTTGCTCGAAACTTTGTTCTAGCGGGTAATTTTTGTCCTCGATCACGAATCCAAGCTCCTTTTTTCGAAATCTCGTGACGGAGGGGCGATACGACCCCTTCCATTTTTGAACATTTGAGCAAAGACATGTTTTTCAATAATTTGCAGCCTGAAATGGTGGAAATTTTGTGTTAAAGGGACTCTATGTATTGGATTGGACATCCGATTTGGGGACCATCCATAAACCACGTGGACCCTTTTGTGGAAATCTCCACCCCCCTCCCCTCGTCGTGGACAATTTTCATACAAAAAAAACTTTTTTGTATGGAGCATGGACAACCTCGCCTGCCGAAACAAGGCAGAACAATTCTAAGCTCTCAGTGAGCTGATGATGAAGTACAGTTAGAACGGATATGCTCCATATCCATTGTATATCAAAATGAACTATAGCACAAATCAAAGTTGAAAGAATACCAAAACTTTATTAGGTTTTAAGAAAAACGAATTTGTGAATTGATTTACTTATAAAGTAAATTGAACTGAAATTTCAATAATGAACTTCATAAGGGGCAGGGGGGCAGAATGGGCCACCCTGGGTTTTGGGCAATAGAATGGATTTAGACCAACTATAAGGCAAAAGTCTTATAAAAGACGTCCTATAACATCGAGGTTCTTAAATAAGCTTTCTCAAAAGTTAGATTGTTTGAAAAGGTTTGGTCAATGTTTAGAATATTAGAACAGTGTTTCTCAACCTTTTTCGATCCATTCCCCCCCCCCCCTTGGCTTATTATGCAGAACATCATCCCCCCCTCCCTCCCCTATTTTATTTTCAACGAATGCAAAAACGGCTTAAAAACAAAACATCTTTTTTTGTATACTCGCAACAATGTACAAATACTTCAATCATTTTTTTTAGCAATTGTCGTTTAATGTTTGTATCTAATGGAATGCAAAACTTCATAATTTTTTTTCAAGCTGGCCTTTAGGCTTGTTAAAGTATTTTTTAAAGTTTTTTTTTTTAATTTGTTTAACAGTTCTGGAGTTTTATTTTTTTTAAAAGGTCCAATAAACCAAATTTCCAGTTTTAAAAATAAAATGAAGTAAAGCGCAGTTTTGAAAACTAAAACAAAGTTAAGAACTATTCATGTTTCAAACAATGTGAAAAATCACAGAAATTGTTTCAAGAAACCCCATTTTTTTATTAACTGCTCATGTTTAAGAGAATGCAAAAATTCAAAAAATAAAAATAAACAAATAATGAAATTACCATCAGCTCAAACATTATTTAAGGCATTAAAGTATAAAAAAAGAAAGTACCGGATAAAGATTAAGGATTTTGAAAATTTGTTCAAAAACATTGGATTCCTATTGCACCTTCGTAGTCCAATTTTTTTATTTTTAAGTGCTTCAAAAGTAGTTTTTAGTTATTTTTTTTTCTTTTTCATTGAAAATTTGGTAAACTTTACCGAAATTGGTACACAAATCTAAGTGTGAAGGGAAGGTTAACTGTTGCATTTTCTCAGCTGGCGTATTTCCCATGATGATTACTTACACATATTCGTCAGAGCGTCAATAATGTCACCTGAAGACATTCAAAGTTTGGTTCATACTGAAGAAATATGCCCGAGAAAAAAAACGCTGACGATTGCACAAACTCATTTTATCCCCTCAAAGTTTCCAACCTAACACCGACTGCCTTATATTTCAAAAGCAGTTCAATGTGATTTACGGAGAAATCATCGCAGACTTGTGTTTTGGTAATTTATGACAGCAATAACCAACTGCCAAATTGACTGCACTTCAATCGATCCGATATCCACCTCGAAATCCCTCTCTTTACGGTTTATAGAGTTTCCTTTTGTTTTTATTGGCGACCAACCCGCTCCGGCAGTTTAATTTCGAATGCGAAATTGGTTGTTACCGCAGAGTGCAAAAAAAGAAGCTAAATCAATGCTGGCTGCACCGAGCGTGACACACACGTGTCTCCAACTATCGAGTTTAGTCGTGCGAAAAAGAAAGAAAGCATAAATGTTTTTGATTAATGTCCCGATCGATGTCGAGGTTCCTCCTAACGCATTTTTCTATCTCCTTTTCCTGCAGCAACCAACGTTCGAGGATGGCGAGATCGAGCTGGCCCGGCCGGAGATGCTGAGCCAGGACGCGCTCGTCGACAACAAGCACTCGCTCGCGGTGTCCCTCTCGCTGGGCAACACATTAATCAATCTCAACAAAATCAAGTGTCCACAGTGCAGGAAGGTAAGTCTCGGCTCCCCGTCAATCCTTTCCAAGATTGACCCTGCTCAAAAGTCAACCCACACACAACCGAGTGCGTACTATTCTCTCCGTCTCTGTGAAGATCTATGCTTCTTTGTTATTGAGTTGAGAATCGAGAATTGAGGGAAACGGGCCAAGCGAAAACCTGTTTTTGACTCACACACCAATCGTCCCTTCTTGGCTCCTTTTATTGTACGTTTCTTGCCCAAGCAAACACACACCCACCTTCCTTGAATCCTTCCTTTCCCTTTTACTCGGAGGTGTTTTATCTCTCTGCTCAAACTCGACAATAAAAAAAAACAACGCATAATATAATCCTCAAGACAGAGACGCACTTTCCCAGCCTCGTCGCGGGTTGATGATACTCATCGCGATGATTATCGTATTTTCTTCTTTCTCTTCCCCCGCCTCTTGCTTCGCACGCACCTGTGAATCCTTCGTTTTCCCTGGAACTATGCAGCGCTTCGATACGATGGAGGAGATGCAGCTACATCGCACCAAGCATCTGACCGAGAACAAGTTCAAGTGCGAGATCTGCAGCAAGGAGTTCCCTAGTCACAGCTCGATGTGGAAGCACACCAAGGCCCACACCGGCGACCGTAAGTTGTGACGGGTTGCATTATTAGAAGGACCCATGTTGAACTTAATTTGTTTTTTTTTGTCTCGCAGGTCCTTTCGTGTGTCAAATTTGCAACAAGGGTTTCACGCAGCTGGCCAACCTGCAGCGGCACGATCTGGTGCACAATGGTGAGTGTTTGTTGAGATACCATGACCCTTAGGGTTAAAGTTCCCCTAATAAAATCAACAACAACCACTTGTTGAGATTCTATTCAGTCAGGAACGATTTACCAGCTTCCTCTTAGGGGGAGAGGGGGTAATATGCACCCCCTGCTTTTCTCGGTATTTAGAAGAATTTTCCGGGAAAAAAATCATAGAAATTGGAAGCTTAACATTGCTAAACCATGCTGGAAAAATTTGAGCATCGTAGTATAAAAACAGCTTAAGTTATTTGCAAAACTTTAAAATGTTGTGTTTTCATCTAATTTTCATTGAACTTTTATCATGATTTTTGGACAGTATAAAAAGCATTCATTGTTATTGTAAATGTTGAGGTATATAGTTTTTGCCATAATCTTCACTATTCTGTAGACATCAAAAATGCATTTTTAATTAAATTTTCTGCAAAAAGCGTGGTCGGGGCAAAATGCACCGCTTTGAAGCTCCTTTGTAAAAACAGCGGTGTCATCTAGTGGTGACTAGTGAAAACTGCTTTTACCCGGTGCATTTTGCCCCGTTGTTGTGGTGCATTTTGCCCCGTTGTTGTAGTGCATTTTGCCCCAATGTTGCGGTGCATATTGCCCCTCATGGTTGTTTGAAATGAATCAAAAATGTTTTTAGAAATTTGATATTTTCGAACAATTTTGAGGTTTTTTAAGACTTTTTTCACATGGATGACGAAGAATAATAGTTGTTTTAGAACATTGAACAAAATTCTTCCACAGTAATGCTGCAATGGTTGAGAAATCACAGTTTTCCCTTAGGGGGTGCATATTACCCCCTCTCCCCAACCTACATTGATGTATCGACTAGAGACTTTAAAACAATAAGACAAGCTGTTGAAAGTTCGTTCCTTCAAAACAATGGTATTTTGAGGCTCTGGGCCAATACAGTTATCCTTCCGCACCTTACTGTAGAAAGGCTATAAAATCATTTGAAAATGAGCTTCTAAATTCGACCAATTAATATTATGAAGTTTAGAAAAAATACTTCCAAAGTTTTAGCAAAACGATTCTGGCTTAAGTCCGAAAGATTGTAAAAGGGTAATTTTTGTGTAAAAAAACCCGCCGAGTTACATATTTTTAGAAAGGTATTTGAATGACCTTTCCAACGCGTCCGAAAGATAAAAGATCTGAAAACCGTTTCAAAAGTTATGACTACTTAAGTGATATTATAGTACTTTTCAGAAGCCAGATCTCAGATTTTTTTTTTTCAAGACATGATATCCGGATCAAACATGCAACCCATCGTTGGATGGGTAATCAAATGACCTTTTATTGTAGGGTGTTAAGTGATTAAAAAAAATCAAATGCAAAATCAATTGTTGCCAAATTTTGGGGAGTTGTTAAAAAAAAAGAAGTAAAACATTGATGTTCTAGTACAACCAATTTTGAAAATACAGCATGCATGTGAGGGAGACACCAACCATTTTCGTTTTGCCTTCCTCACCTTACTGAGGAAAGGCTATAAAATCACTCGAAAAATGAACTTCTTAATTTGACCTCGTAGACCCACCTTCACGTATACCTATCGACTCAAAATCATGTTCTGAGCAAATGTCTGTGTGGATGTGTGTAGGTGGGTGGACAAAAAAAATGTCACTCGATTATCTCCGGACTGGATGAACGGATTTTGACCGTATTAGCACTGACGAACTGACGTGCCACCCCGAATCCAAAGTTGACCGCACTTTCCTATCTTCCTTCTCACTCACCCTCAGCGATCAGCGATTGTCAAACAGACGATTTGACAGATGCGCAGCTGCACTTGCTGAGAAACTTTCAGGAACAACAAATGAAAATGGGGGAAAACATATTGAAGCCCGAAAACTTTTGCAAATTCTGAACTAAACGATGAATATTTTGCAAATCTTGCATTATTTAATGTGAACTTAGGCTAGAAATTGTGGGAAACTTCCAAATCAGGCTTTTTCTTACTTTTCGTAACATTTCCATTCCAACTCTTTTCCGCCATTTTCACATGTTGTTCCAGAATTCTTCACAGCAAGGCAACAGCTGATGTGACAAAACGTCAAACTCGAATTCTGACAATCGCCGAAGAAGAGAATAGTAGAAAGAAAAAGAAACAGTGTGCGGTCAAAAATGATCGACAAATTTGTTCCTGGTGGCACGTCAGTTTGTCAGTGGTATTAGTCTCATTCGATCCGTCTTGGGGTCCCATAGGTCTATTTAAAATCAGCAAGTTTAGTTAAGTACTTCAAAAGTTATGCTAAAAAAACGATTTTGGCGTATGTCCGGAAGATTGTAAAAAGGGTGGTTTTTGCAAGAAACCTTATCATGTTATACATTATCAGAAAGGTATTAAAAAGACCTTTTCAATGAGCCCAAAACATTGAAGATCTGACAACCCTATCAAAAGTTATAAGCACTTAAGTGTTATTTATACACTTTTTGGAGGCCGGATCAGTGCTGAAAATGTCAGGGGTCAAAAAAAAAAAAATCAAAAAATCAAAAAAAGAAAATCGGCGACGCTGACACGAATTTTTGAGATCCATTCACTGAACCGCAAAACCGTGACATAAACAAACCCGGCGCAGTCGTGAGTGCCCTAGCTCATTGAGCAGCTACAATGCGAGGCAGTAGTCGACCAACGCTCATTCGACGTTGCACGCACACCCATAAAGAAACATGTTTTTACACAAAAAGTTCGTATTTATGCGTGGAAATGTAATTTTGAATATACATTATGGTTGTTTTAAGTGTTTTGCACAGTCTACAACCATTCAATTGTTTAAAAAAAGTCAAAATAGTGTTTAAAGAGGATTTTACGAGTCAGTCATATGACACGAATTGAGTGAGTGTAGCTCATTTTTTCACGTCTCTCATTCTCCAGCAACCAACCGGCACGAGTCAGGCGGCAGTGGTTGAACAGACACAGTAGGCTTACAGTCCCATGCTAGCAGTGAACTGACATTTTGGTTTGCTTCATCTGTACGCTGGGTTGGAAACTTTTTGCAGGCCTGGGCCGGATCTCAGATATTTCAATGAAAATGATGTCCTGGTCCATCATGCGACCTGTCGTTAGTTAGATAATCGAAGGACCTTCCAAATGAGCCTAATACATCAAGGATCTAATAATCCTTTCAAAAGTTTTTAGCACTTAAGTGTTATTTATACATTTTTCTAAGGTCGGATTTCAGATATTGTGATAAAAATATTGTCTGAATCTTCCATGCGAACTATCGTTGGATAGGTTTTTTTATCAGACCTTGCCGATGAGCCAGAAATATTGAAGGTCTGCGAACCCTATCAAAAGAAATGAGTAATAAAGTTGATTTGTTAAACATGTTAACGGGGAATGTTGCTATTTTTACTGAATGTATTGACTTCATGAATGTGAGGAAGGCACCAACCACCTAAAGGTGGATTAAGAAACGTTTTTTTTTATGTATCCATAAAGCAAAAAAGAAACACTTTTTAACTATTTTTATCGGTATTGAAGTCTAGATATCGTCAAAAGTGAGACTTAAAAAATGGTAGAACCAAAGGCGCTACGACTTGATGCAGAAAATATACACAGGCAACACTCGATTATCCGAAGTTTCGATTATCCGAATGTCTTCAAAGGAACTTGGAATAATCAAATCATAAAAAAGTTTTTAATTTCTTTATTTACATTAAATTCGGATTCAGCAAACACAAATTAGTCGAATTTAAGTGGTTGATTTCCTATTCAAATGAATAATTCTCAATATTTCACCACCGCCATCTTGGATAACATATTTCCAGATCATTTTGAAGAATTTTGGAAATCATATTTCAGCTCAATGACTCATAGCAAGAGATAGCAAAAAATAAATTCAATTTCGTTTTAAAAATACTTACTGTTAGCAACTCTGTTGTGAAACTACTTATTTTTCATGTCATTCACATATTACGAAAAGGCCTACTCTGCCCATGTTCGCATAAATGTCCCATATGCAAAAACAGCAAGCTGAGAAAAACGCATTTGAAGTTTGTCCCATACATAAGGCTACGTGTTAAGTTTTCGCGAAAAAACTGAATTTCCTCCTGATTTCTTGAACAAAGTACTTGATGTTATAGGCTCTTTCGAAAGAGCACACAATTTTGAACCAAACTGCATCAATAACTCGAAATCGATGAAAATGCATATGGGACATTTATGCGATCAGGGGCAGTACTCTTCTCTATCAAACATAAAGGAGGCATTAGACTACGGCAAACAAACAAACTCGCACATTTTTACAGTTTGCCAGTTTGTCTGCGTTGTTTGTTCGTCATCATTTGTTTGCAGAAGCGTCAGCTTGCATACATTTTGACTTGTTTGCGAGTTTGGCAAACTGTCAAACGCGAAAAAGTGAAAGTTTGTTTGACTGTTTGCCATTGCCATAGTCTATTACCTCCTTAACATAATCGAAACGTAGTTCTTTTCCATTCAAATATTGAAAAATTCTGCTCTAAAAAGTGCTGTTATATTGCAATACTACGATGCAACGTAAAGTAATACCACTGACGAACTGACGTGCCACGAACAAACCACTTTTGACCGCAGTTGTCTTCTTCTTGTTTGGCGTTTTTGCTTCTAGCGAACAATCTCTCAACCGATTTTTCTCTCTTCCCTCGCTTCACTAGCTCTCTTCTCTCGCTTCGCGCCAATGTTTACATGCAATGTATTGTTGAAGTCAGTATAAACTGACACACGCTTTCACCACGAACAGCGCGCTCCAAAATCGTTCTGAGCGCATACTTTTTTGAAACGACGCAGATTACAAATTGAAGCGTAGTCGCAATATCGAAAACACGTTTGGAAGAGAGAATTAGTTCAGCGACCCTGAAGGTAGGTGGAGTTGGTGTTCGCTTGAGAATTTGCGGTCAGAATTTTCTCAAAAATATGTATGGGGTGGCACGTCAGTTCGTCAGTGGTAATACTATCAAGATTGTTTCGATTTTTGACACGGCAAACGGTGAATTAATGCAAATTTAATAACATTCAAAGAGTGTTATTTGAAATTTTTAGACAGAGCTTGGTTGGAAAATGTACGATTCGTGCTGAAAAATTCTCATTTTGCAATTGTTTCTTTACCCAGTGTCGATTTTACCGGAATTCTGATCACCTTTCCCATGACTGCATTCAAATGATTGCTGTCAGCACGCAGCGCTGCACGAGCAAAAAAAAAGTGATATTGAGAGAAAAGGAAAGAGATAGAATGTGCCGGCGCGTCAAGCGGCTGCATGAGTGCTTAGCTTGTTTTTTTTTTTCGTTGCAACTTCGTGTGCATTCACTAACGGTCGCTTCAAAATGGCGATCATGACAGGTGACTTTGAGTTAGCATTTCATCAAGGTTTACAAAAATGCGAGCTATTTCAAGATCTTTATTTCTTTTCATTTGATTTGGAAAAAATCAATTCGGGTCCTTCCCTAACCTGATATACAAAGTGTTATACTAATAGGCTATCGTTTCCAATAAATTACAAATTAAAATCAAATTTTAAGAAGTTTCACAACTTCTGATAAAAAGCTCCTTTTTAGGCGAAAGGGTTTTTTTAAATGCCTTATTTTTAAATTTTTTAAAATATTTTTAAACCTTAAAGCACAATTTAAAAAAAATATTAACAAGTGGGTTCTGGTTGCACAAAATACTCCCCTTCACTCGCAAGCACAAATCAGACGCGACGCAAACCTGCTCTGATAAATTCCTAAAGTTTGTCATTGACACAACAATCACTACTGGATACTCTCTCTCTCACTTCACTTCTCCCCCTTTCTCCGATAGGCTTAGTCAAACTGATAGCATATTGTCGCTCTACGCTGATTAAAAATCGTCTGCGATCGGTTGTGTCTATCCAGCTCATTCTAAATGTAAACATTCACTGACGTATTTCATGAAAATTTAAAATGTGTTCAAAGGAGTTCAAACATGCTAAATATGATTTTAAATGCGGGAAAATGAATTTTAACTGGTTTTCAGTTGGTTAAACTTTAATTTTCATTAAAATTTTGAAGTTTTTCGAAAAAATATTTTTTTTGCTTCCTGATTTTTCAGGCCAACTTTGAAAAGGGGCCGACATAAACTTTGAAAAATATTTGCAACGGCCTTAAAACAGAATAATAAAATCTTGATCCGCAACATCATATTCGAATTCTGCGATCCCATTTTAGTCAAATTTGAATAGTTGATTGCCTATATCCAAAAACGAACTGAGATAAATTGTGTCAACCAAGTCTGATGCAAATCATACTTTCCCATAATTTCGCTGCCGGCCAGAGGTTATTGGATTGGTTGCATAACACACCCTAAATTATCGATTCTAAACTGTCTTGGGAGAATAGCTTTACTGTTGAATGGAATCTTCCAATCTGCATAGAAAATCTAGAACAATTATCACTTTGGTGGTTATAAGTAGATCGTAATTTTGTTCAAAAGAGCAAACCGCCCGTTAGGCACATTTCCCGTGATGACAACATACACGCATTAGTCAGAAAGCGTCAGTAACGTGACCTGATGACATAACGTAGTTTGGTTCATACTGATGGAATATTACCCAAGTAACCAAAAGCACTAAATCGTAGATCCAAATCAGCTGTATATCGGCAGTGGTAGCAACAGATTTAGTGCTTGGCGGTTACTTGGGTATGCCTATAATACGGAAGCTCCTCCGATCCTTCTTCGCCAGCCATCACACCACGCTTCCGTCCAGAGATGAATCAAAGAAGAATGTTGCCCGTTCGTTTTTCTAAGCCAAGCCGTATTTTCTTTTCTCTCCTTTTTCTCTTTTTTCCGATTGTGTACGCAACACACACAGGACTGAAGCCTTTCAAATGTCCAATCTGCGAAAAGTGCTTTACGCAGCAGGCAAACATGCTGAAGCATCAGCTGCTTCATACCGGTAATTGTTTTGTGTTTAGCTCTATTTCTCACACACACTAGATTATTTGTCTTTTTTTGTTTTTAGTTTTTTCTATCCTCGTTTACAAAACAAACTAATTACGATCAGAGCCTATTCATATTTACAGCTTCTTTTATTCATCTCTTTTTCCACCCTCCAAATCAACCACCTCCGTGTTTGCCACCTCGTTCCCAACCACACCCCATTCCCTCTATTGTGCAAACCGTGGCCCAAACAGAGAGAAACCATGTTAAGTTAGCGATTTTTTTCTCTCCGATTGTTTCCAGGGCTGAAACCTTACAAATGTCCCGTGTGCCAGAAAGCATTTTCCCAGCACGCCAACATGATCAAACATCAGATGCTGCATACAGGTTTGTGAATATGCCTGCTTGCCCCTTACACCTGTTGTTTCCTTCCGCTCCCTCTAACCATCACCAACATTCCCGTCACCATAAAACACAACCCTCCTGGCGCCCCCTCACTGAGATGGATCTGATTATTGCTATCTTTTTTTCTCTCTCTTTTCTTCCGTGTGGTGAACAGGCTTGAAGCCCTACAAATGTCCCGTGTGCCATAAGGCCTTCACCCAACATGCCAACATGGTCAAACATCAGATGCTTCACACTGGTAAATGCCGCGCAGGCCGATGCAAATCACCCTAGCAGTCCCAGTCCCCTTTGAAACAAACGTCACATTCATTCCATCCCATCTTTCCTATCCTGTCCCCCTCCAATCCAAGTAGTCTCTGGTGATCGTTGGCGCCTGCATTGATTCGCTATTGTTCTCGTTGCAGGTTTGAAACCGTACAAGTGTCCCGTTTGTGATAAAGCATTTACTCAGCAGGCCAACATGGTCAAGCATCAGATGCTGCATACCGGTAAGTCGTTGTTGACTTTATTTTTTTTATAGAAAGAAAACAATAGAAAATTCTAGTTTGAAGTTTGTTTGCCCTTTGCTTCAAACATAAACAATAGAACCTCGCCAAGAGAATGTACTAATGTGAAACATTCTGTTTCTTCTCCACCCTCCTACCATAACCATTGGCAAACAATGACTTCAAAACCACAAACAACAATCCCCTTCCCACCTTTCCCCCTTTTTGCCGTCCTGTTTCTAGGCGTAAAACCTTACAAGTGTTCCACGTGTGGCAAGGCATTTGCACAGCAGGCAAACATGGTCAAGCATCAGATGCTTCATACCGGTAATTCTTAGAACGCTTAAGTTGATAACACTTCACCTTCTCACTCTCTCTCACAAACACACACGGATCTCCTCTCTCTCACACACACACACTCTCACCTGTGTTAAAAAAGCTACGAAAAGTGAAACCTCTTGTAAAAAGAACTCTTTGATTGTTGAAAACAGAAAAATTGTTCGTTTAATAAAACTCGTTTTGATAGCAAAAAGTTAAACCTGAAATTTCGATCTCACTTTTCCACTAACATTTTTCACTTGCCTTTTTGTTCTGCTCCTCAAATTTAATTCTTTGTGACTTTTTACCTGTTGTCCTGTCATTATTTGTCATCTTTCTTTGTTTACATTTTTTCACACATAACCTCCAAAAACGAAATGATTTGTAATCAACTGAAAACGAACTTGCAGGAGTGAAACCATACAAATGTCCCACCTGTGGAAAAGCTTTTGCTCAACAGGCGAACATGATGAAGCATCAGATGCTCCATACCGGTAATGTTTTGCATTATTCAAGTTTTATGTTTTGTGTTTTCACCTATCGATTTCCTAGAAAGACCTTCTTGCATAACCTCAACTATGTTACGATCGCAGTTTTTTCAAGTTAAGAAATGTCAGATTAAGTAATGTAACTATAGACTGGTGTAACTTTCGCACAACAAATTTAGTTTGAAATATTTTATTTAGATAAAAGCAAACGATGCCGTTTAGCTTGCAAATGCCATCGCGACAACACTGGAAATTAACCTTCAAAACACTACAAAAGCAACGTCAGTCTATAGTTGCAACGGTTAACCTTTAAATGTTTGAGACCCAGAACAAAGAAACAATAGTCCAGCGTGAGTTGATCATTAACCTTCCGTCTCTTTACCAATTCAACAGGGTTGAAACCATACAAATGCAACACGTGCGGCAAGGCGTTTGCCCAGCAGGCAAACATGGTTAAACATCAGATGCTTCATACCGGTAATTATTCGTTTTCCAAAATCCAAACGTGTGTGTTAGGCTTAAGATAGGGCACTCTCCTTGAAACGAATAAGCATCAGATTTTGTGTCAACTTGTGTGTTCCGATGTGAGGTTTGGGTCTTTCATTGTTCCTTCTCCTTCTCTCTCTCTTTCCCCCACTGGAAATCCTCTCGCAGGCATTAAACCGTACAAATGCGGCACGTGTGGCAAAGCGTTTGCCCAGCAAGCCAACATGGTCAAACATCAGATGCTTCATACTGGTAATTTGACTGCATCAGTTTTCCCGTTTGTACTGGAGGGAATTAATCAAAATTTTCGCCATTTTAGGTGTTAAACCCTACAAATGTTCCGTCTGCGGAAAGGCTTTTGCGCAGCAGGCCAACATGGTCAAGCACCAGATGTTGCACAGTGGTAATTTTGCGCCGATTAGTTTCTCTGGAAAGCTTAGGTTATAATAGGTTCTTCTTTTCATCCGATGCCTTCCAGGAATCAAACCGTATAAATGTCCCACTTGTGATAAGGCATTTGCCCAGCAGGCCAACATGGTTAAGCACCAGATGCTGCACACTGGTAAATAGACTTTAATTCTCTAGCTCATCGCTCGAAACGACTCTGTAGCGTAAGAAACTGTTTCCTGTTTCACACTGTTCTGTTAACACCTTACCTATTTCTTCCTCTGTGTCTAATGCTATCACGCCGTCGATGAGCATCAGATCGTGGGTTTCTCCGACTGAACAAAAATATAGTAACCAATTTCTTCAAAATCAATCAATCAATTTCCAAAGTAGTAGCTTTCTTAACACGTACTCTCTCTCTCTCGCTCGCTGCTTCACGCACGAACCAAGTTCGATTTGATGCTCATCCGTTTCACGTAGCTTGCAAAATCTACCCGCTCCAGCAGCAATCACTAATCCTGTACCTGTTTTCTAAACCCGTTTAGGCGAAAAACCCTTCAAGTGCAAGAGCTGTGATAAGGCGTTCTCGCAGCGGGCCAACCTGAAGAAGCACGAGATGGTGCACCTCGGCATCCGCCCCCACACCTGTCCGCTGTGCTCCAAGTCGTACTCGCAGTATTCGAACCTGAAGAAGCACCTGCTGGTGCACCAGAAGCAGTCGCTCAAGCAGCAGCAGCAGAACGGGCAGGTCATGGTGTAAGTATGGGGCATCTTTTGCACTGATTGATTTGGGTTTTTTCAGGGAGAAGATGGGGCACGGCGCAAGCCCACCTGAAGAAGCATAAGGTGCAGTTCTACACCCACGGAAAGCGCTGTGAGATACGGACAGTTATTCGAGGACTTCCAAATTTGGAACCGGAATACATCAAGAAGCAGCTCAAGAAAGACCATCAGCGAGATGCCTTGGCAGTATACGCCATCAAGTGAAAGAACCAGCTTCCCGTCGTAACACCGTTCATCTTACTCTTCTCCAAGGGACCCAAGCGCAAGAACTTCTTGCAGTTCAGTCCCGAAACCAGTAACTTCCATCTCGAACCCAGATGTAGCAGCTATGGGGTTCCCAACAGCACAGAAAAGTGTAAAGCAGAAGAAACGCAAGCCAAAAAGTGTGTCAACTGCTCTGGATCTCACGAAAGTCTGAACCGTAGCCGTAGCTCAAACGAATTCTCAACGACCTGACGCAAGCGCTGCGACGAGTTCAAGTAAACCTTTTCGCTGATAATACAGTACTGTTCCTGACGAGATGAACTAGCCAGATTCACCAAATATCTGAGATGGAAGCTGAATTTCAGCAAAATATATGGTAGCACATCACATCTTCATCGATTTCAAGGCGACCTATGATACAGTCGACCGCGAGCAGCTATGGCAGATCATGCACGAGAACGGATTTCCGGATAAACTGATAGTCGTTCTTGAGGTTATTATTCGAAGGGTGGGCATCGAAACGAGTGGCACGATTATGATCAAGTCCTACCAGCTGGCATGAGATGAAGGGGTCGAAAGACGTCGGTCCCCCGTGCTTCGCCCCTCTAACTGTGGATGGTGATGAGTTCGATGAGGTGAGCGAGTTCGTGTACTTAGGACCGTTGGTAACCGCCGACAACGACACCAGCAAAGAGATCCGGACTCGTATTTTTGACGGGAATCGTGCCGCCGAGTGCAACGCCGCACAAAGCTGACGCTGTACAAAACACTGATTAGACCGGTAGTCCTCTATGGCCACGAGACCTGGACGATGCGGCAGCAGGACGAACGTGTCCTTGGAGTTTTCGAACGGAAGGTGCTACGAACGTTTTACGGTAGAGTGCAGGTGTCTGACGGAGTGTGGCGAAGACGCATGTACCACGAACTGCACGCGTTTCTTGACGAACCGACCATCGCCACCCAGGCGAGGATCGATAGGCTGAGCCGGTCGGTGGGCCAGTCATGTCGCCGGTATGGACGAGATTCAGCCTGTCAGACTGCTTTTTGACCGCGCCGAACCAGCTGGCGGAACAGGCAGAAACAAAGGGAAACCGCGCGCAAGGTGGGAAAATCAGGTGACATCCGGAAGATTTGTAACCTGGGAAATTGGAGAGTAGCAGCACAAGACCGAGAAAGATGGAAGCGTTTTCTTGCTACAGCACGCGTACCTGGTGCGCTATGCTGATTGGTATGGTATTGGACCTACCTTTTCTTCATACACAGGATGACAACATTACTCTCTAGCGAAGCTGGAAAAAATAGTGAATTAGAGTACATCATTGAAACAGCGAGAGGCAACGATTACAACAAAACAAGTATCCATGCTATCTTCGACAAGAAGGAAAGAATGCTCCATAAAACATTCCCACAACTTTAACGACTTTAGCAGAAATCGATGTTGTTTTCAAAAACAAACAACTAGAGTACATCTTGGGCTCAACGAAGGACCACATCAAAACTTTAGGAAAACCTGGCATCTACAAGGTCACCTCCGTTTATGCGATAAGATATACATTGGACAAACTAAGACGATTGGAGGAGCATCTAACCAAGGATGTGAAAAATGCCAAGGAGGATACGCAACAAAGCCTTGTCCTCGTTCCAAGTCAGTGGTAACTCAACACATCATCAATAAAAACAAAAGATCACAACAAGCTACTTTACCGTTTTAAGACTCATCAACAAACCATCAAAACATGCCGAGAATTTAGAAATCTTCAATGCAGGACTCAGAAAACGGATTAACATGGCATATCTAAAGAATTCCTGCGCAAACGACCGATGGAGTAAGAGTGCCCTATGACGGGAAATTGAGCAAGAGCATGTTATGACGGCCGGCCATCTTCATTATCGGTACACTTCGGGGATCACTTTAGGCCGGATATGGCTTGTTCAAAAGTAACGAGAATCTTGGTGCGGTTCTATGTGCACATATGTGTGTGGAATAGCAAATGATCTCAACATTCTAAATGGAAGATGCGATCATCTGAATGAAGATGAAGTATGAGAGACACTTCCATGCTACAGAAACTGTGTATAATAGCGGCATCAACACAAGCACCCAAAGCAAGCAATGAACGAACCAATAGATCACGACATTGAGCTTCCAGAATAGGATGTGAGGAAGAGAAGAAGTGGACTAATTTTATATCAAACAGTGATCTAAAAGGCTGTCATCGGAGAGCACCAGAGCCTCGACATCACAAGAACAGAATGTGTGAATCTTGTACTTCCTAAAGAAATAAAAAGTCTCATGAAAATCGTGAGACTTCCCTCTGAGAAATGTAACGCCTCGATCAGTCTGATAGTTGAATAAAATAGGGCTGATGTAAGGCCGATCGTGGCGTTAAATTTCTCTGTTTGAACGCCGAGTGCGTTGGTATTGGAGAGATAATAAGAAAAGGAAATGACCAGCCACCGTTACCAAAAGAGAAAATGAAGGAAGACTATTCAAGACTGCACCCTGAACAACGCGATTTATGATGTACAACTAACAACTGAGGTCCGAGAAGGTGTAAACAAAACATAAATATTTTCTAGAATCTAGAAACTGACATTCCATAAGACATCCGTACAAATGAAGCAAATAGGCTGTAAGACAACCATAAACAGTAAATTCGTAATCTATAAGAACTATGCAATCAACGCATGATGACACGATCGATTACTTCTATGGTTCCGCAGGCATATTTTCCGTGATGACAACATACACGCACTAGTCAGAGAGCGTCAGTAATGTGACCTGATGACATTACGTAGTTTGGTTCATACTGATGGAATATGCCTTTAGAAGACGAATAAACATATATTTGTAAAAATGGATCAAGTTTTAATTGTGTGTGTTTTTTCTTCTCTCTGTCCAGCATCCTCTACAACTGCCAGACGTGCAAGATGCAGTTCGAGAACATCCTCGAGTTTGAGCGGCACACCAAGCAGTGCAACGAGCTGAACAACGGCGCCGCCAACGGAGGCCATGCCCTGAAGCTCGAGCACATCAACATCAAGAGCGAAATCGACATCGACGGCAGTTCGAGCTCGGGCATGACGCAGCACATCACGATCCCGCACAGCCAGTCGCAGCCGCCGATGCACATCCCGTCGGCCATCCTCACCTCGGTGATTTCGTCGTCCTCGGCCAGTGGCATCCACACGTTAAGCACCAGCCACGTCAACCATCACCCGGGTCATCCGCAGCACCCGCAGCAGCAGCACACTCCGCCCGCCGTCGGGCAACATCCTCAGCAGCAGCAGCAGCAACAACAACAACAACAGCAACAGCAGGCTCACCAGCAGCAGCTTCCACCGGTGAGCACCCACCAGCAGCAACATCCGTCGCTCCAGCAGCAACACAACGGACTGCCAATCCATCTGCAGCAGCAGCTGTCACACCACTTGATATCGTCACACCTGCCGCCCCACCAGGACCACCAGGATCTGCACCACCAGGTCAACTTCCACCATCCCCACATCCCGCACATCTCGAACCTGCCCCACAAGATCCTTTCCCCGCTGTTCCACATTCCGCCGTTCAACAACAACCACAGCACATAATGGAACGCGTCCCGCAAGGGACCAGTGGTGGCGCCGGTGTCGTCAGAACCGGCCACTGAACCCAAGGTGGAAACCGACGAACGTCCTTGACGGACTCGTCGGGGCAAAGGTAGGAGCGGCGGCGGCGGCTGCACCAGCAACAACTCAGTTGATAACTCTAATCAAAACTACACACACACTGTAAGAAATATGATTGATTATGCTTAGGATGAATGTTTGCGAACAACTAGCGGCGGCCGGCGTACTCAGAGAGTACGGCGGGCCGAATATTGAATATTTTTTATTAGGATTTTACAGATTCTATGCAAAAGGAAACAAAATATATATGAAGGCCTTCTTTTTTAAGTTTTCCTCCCGTTTTGTTTTCGTCTTAAAAAAAACTCACACACACAAACACATAAAAACGCAATCAGATGATTGTTATAAGCACCGTTACTTATATTTAGGGAAAGCATGGAGCACGTTGACCAAGCGGAGGAGAGAGAGAGAGTTAAGAAATCATTACAGAAACAGAAACAAAAAAAAACTACATTAATCGAAGGGCTTGTGAGAGCGCGCGCGCGCCCTGCTCGTGGAACTCGGTTTTTTGTTCTATACTGCAAAAAAAACTGTAAGCGAAAGCGGGCGAGCGCGCCAACCAGTTGTGATATTTGGGTGGAGAGAGGGGAAAGAAAGAGGTGTGTTGCGATAAAAAAAAACGCGCATGAAACTGATGTGTCATTGGAAAGTTCTATTCGTTAAAGGTACTCTTTTATTTGGTTTAAAGCATCGTTTTTTGGTAGAAAATGTTTCAAGTGGGTTTCGAGTGGAAAAAGGTTTTGGTTGATCATAGTTGGCCTTGATGGAGAGTAATGTTACAGTTCTGGAGTTTTTTTTAAAAAAGGTCCAATAAACCAAATTTCTAGTTTTTGCTTTTTGGGTGTTTTTGAAACCGCCTTGAGTCAGGGGTATTAAAAAACACCCCTGATTAATTCATTCGATCGTAACATTTGAAATGCTTTAAATTATAAAAAATAAAGCAAACAAAAATTTCTCAGAAATAAATATTTAAAAATTAAAATAAAAAATAGAATTTTATAACTTGCTGTATTACAAGGACAATTTTGACATTTAGATCACCAGATCACCTCAATAGATTTATTCGTCGCTCAACTGAAAATGATTGTAATATTATGATCGCCTGATTTCTAGCCTCAAATTGCCTAACAACAAAACAAAATAACAAAATAAATCTGAATATTTTTATGACTGTTATATACTATTTCTATCAAAATGTCATTTAACTTACAACCAAAACAACTTTTGACTCGATACACTCTTGAACAAATATATAAAAATCTGAAAAAAAAAATCCTCTTAAATTGATGAACTGTACATAAAACATTGCATATTATTAGCATTAGACTCTCAAATACACACACACATATTAGAATACAACCAATTTAGATTTATATCAAAATTATGGGAATCAAGGAAAAAATGGAACGGCAAAATATACTGAGCAAATCAATAATTTTATCAACATTTTGCATCCGAATTGCATTTCTGTACTCTTTTGTAAAAACACACAGTCCAATAGTTCATGTTTTCGAGTTTCGAGCAGTTAAGTTACGCCCTTTTGAAATGTTGATATTTGCGATATTAAGTAATATTTGAATCCACATACACAAATGAAGTTGCATTTTAGGGGGGAGAGGGAAATTGCAACTTAATCTAAACTAAAATTTTCACAATATTTTTTTAGAGGGGATTGTTAATTTCTGGTCCATCGGCATTTGATTATTGAATGCTGTTGAATGACACTTAAAAATCTTTAAATTTATTGTCAGACGAATTAAAGGAAGTTTTCTTAGCTTTCAGTTAAAAATTCGAACTCGAATTTAAAATCGGTGCTCTTTGAAAAAATGTACTTTTCGGTTGCAAATTCGATTTACTTTATGAAAGGACTTATTTTTTTTTGTTACGATCATTTTAAACAACAAATGGCCTGATTTTCATCGCCAAAAATAACAGTGCAGAAAAGTACTTTTCATCATCCATTTAGGGCAGCGAATGACCAAGAAGGTTAAAGCTGCCAGAAATAAATGAATTGACAACAACAACATCATCCATTTGAGTGAGTGCTGAAAAATCCGACTTTTCAGCACTTGTATCAAAAAGCAATACTTTTCGATACTTTTTTTGATATTTGAAAATACTAGGCCAATAACATTTTATGTTATTTATAACAAGATTTGTTATTCGTCGTTATGATTTTTTTGTTATTGGATTGTTATTGGAAAAACAGTCTTATAACACTTACAGTTATTCTTTGAACAAATCCTTGTTATTATTTTTTGTTATTTTAACAACTAATCCGATCATCCCAATAACAGTTGGATGTATTCTCCCATAACAAAAAATGTTATTCCAAAGTTGTTTTGGCTTTAAACCAATATCGGACCAATAACAAATTTTGTTATGATAACATGAACTGTTATTAAACTCTTTTGCAAAAATGTATTTTTCAAGAAGATTCCATAACACTTTTGTTATTTTAACAGTGTTTGTTATTGAAATGGCATGAATTTTGTTATTACCGTCTGCCCGGGAATATTTTCCCAACTTGCTTTGCAAAATATAGCATTAATAAATTGGTTATGTGTCTGCAATTTTATAACCAAAAGAAACAATATGCCATTTCTATATTCCTATTACATCTAACTTATTTTTTTAAGAGGTGTTATCACATAGGACCTTTTGAAGAATTAAACTTGATGTGATACCTACTTCAATTTCTACAAAAAATTGCGTTAAATGTGAAATTACAGATTCTCGATATTCATTCAATGTCGCAAATATCAAAATTCTGAGTTAACTTTATAATAGGACGTAATTGGGCGTCTTCATGCAAGTTTACTTTCTTTTGAAAAATTACCTTAGAAATTCTAGAAGTCGTACCTTAGAGAGATAAAATCTAGAGTTTCTTTTTGAAAGGGTCCTATAAACAAAATTTTAAATTTTTGCTTTTTGGGTGTTTTTAAAACCGCCTTGAGTCATCGGTATTCAAAAACACTCAAAAAGCAAAAATTGAGTATCTTCTTAAAAAAACATTCTGAGAGAGCCAAACCGTAGTAAAGAGAGAGAGAGAGCAACTCTCTCATTTACGCTCTTTGTTTTTATTCTATCACTCTCTTGACCGTCACTGCGGCAGTTTTTGTTTTAGAAGAGGAAACGAATTTAAAAAATAATAGTACAGAAATGCAAATCTTTTGCGAATAGTTAAATTTAACAGCACCAACGCACTGTCTCCTGCATAAAATAACCTAACCTAGTATTTTTTTTTGCCATCGAAATCAAGATAGAGATATTTAGTTGAGCCTTTTTGGAAAAAAAATCTATTGTCAAGCAGCTCTATCACGAATTATCGACCATCGATGCTGCAAGAAAAAAAACTTAATCAAAAAAAGAAAACCATCAACGTAGTGTTAAAAAGAACCAAACATTAAAGTTTGGGCAACAGTTCCTAACCAGAAGATGAAGCAGCAGCAGCAGAAATACATTCAAAATGACATAAACAGTTAAAGCTGAAAACGTGATCACGATCTGTCGAGCGAGCCATTATAATCTCAGAGATTGACACACACACGCGTTTAGTTCACCAAAACCGTTGAATTTTGATGCTTTGAAAGATCTCGTCGGAATTTACCATATTTTTTTTAAAGCAGCCCAAGAGTCACGTGTGGCCGTTTGATCTCACCTTAAGCACACGACGCGACGACAATTTCCTCTCTCTTAATTTGCGATTCCTTTTCTTTAATTTGCGTGTGTGCGTTTTCGAAATTGTGTCTGTTGCGCCATTGTTTGAACAAACCCTTAACGTTCGCTCCTATTTAGTGTGCTAGTCTTGAGCGAGTGGGGAAATTTTGAAACAACTATTAGAATGGGGACTGCTTCTTAAAAGTGGTTCGAAAATATACGTAGCAATGAGAGGAAACTTAATTTTAGCGGGAAATAATAACACACACACATACAAGAAAGATAGACTGCTTTTGAACAACATGATGAAGATTAGTAGAGAAGCTGCAAATGAACACAAACACACATGCATGAAAAACTCACAACACTACTACAACTAATCGTTTTTAAAAGCGCGTATTCTACTACGACTGAGAGGTAAAGATTTCGTTAGGATTCGTAAATAACTTCCTTACCATTTATCGAGTATGAGAGCGAAAGAAAGCGAGAGAGGAAGAGGCAGGAATGTTAGTATGGGCGGAGCGATGCACGTTTCTTCACAGTTGAACACACAAAAAAAACACCCTCAAAATAACCAGTAATGCGTGCTGTAAAGTCTTCCATTTGTGAGATTTTAATCTTCTCAAATTAAAAACACTGACGGTCAATCTCGCTCTCTCTCGTAGAGAAGCTCTTTTGGAGAGAGCAAGAGAAAATTAAAACGCGTGCACGCTCCGAAAGGGATCGAAACTCGGGACGAGACAGTGAGCAAGAGAGTGGCTCTCTTTCCTCAATCTGGACGAGAAGCAGACGAAAGAGAGTCACTCTCGTGCTCACTGTCTTGCGCCGAGTTTCGACACTCACACACAGAACAGAGACGGACACACTCGATTTAGGTTTTATGTTTTTGATCCTCAGATTCAGGTTTAAGTTATGTACTTTACTGTTAATATCGCGTTAAAGTCAAGCAAATATACCCGTCGTAAAGGTCGTGCCAGTGTCAGCGTTCTCTCTAAGGGCTGGACACTCTCGAAAAGTCATCTATGGACGACCCCTTAATAAAGTGGCACTGACACGCCTTTGTTATAATTTGCACACCCACACACACACACATGAAACATATACGTATAAGAGAACTAGGACTTTAAACAATTGATAATTATACAGCTATTGGCTACCATGCGAATACTACTAAGTAGAGGTTTAGTGTATCAAGCAAAAAAACAAGAAACAAAATAAAAACAAGAATAACCTTAGAGAGACTCCATTAGCTGTAATCAGAAAAAAAGAAAACAAGCAAAAAATGTTTTAAAATCGCCACAACCGCAAACAATTGGAAACGGAACAGAGATACGAAAACAAAACAGAAAAATAAATAGGAAGCAAAATTCGGTGATAAACAAACAAGCTCTAAAGAGGAGAGAAAGAAAGAGAGAGAGAGAGAAAGTCATTTATAAGCTAGGAATAGGGAAAGGTTGAACATGTTTTGTTGTTACACGCGAAAGCAAGTGTAAAAAAAAGAGAGTGTGAGCGCGAGCGAGAGAGGGAGAGAGCAAAAGAGAGTCACAGTTTGTGGATAGTTGCTAGATAGTGGTGAGAAATAAAAAAAGGTATGAAATAATTGAAGAAAAAAAAAGATGCAAAAGCAATGCTGTTCAAAACAGTTTTATTTAGCGATACTATACACACAGTGCAAAAGGTGAATAAAAAAAAGAAAATCTTTATAAAAAATAGAAAGCAAGCAAATTACAGTGTTTTAATAAAGGTGAATCACACACTCACAAAAAAAGAAAGATAATGAAACAACAACACAGGAAGAAACATACATTTTATATTGTTTTTAGACGAGTGCGAGTCAGAGCAAGAGCAGTGGAGACAGAAAAGTGAGGGATAATGTGCGAGAGCGTGAAAGTGTAAAAACCAGAGAAAGAGTTTAATTATGTTGACAGTTGAAACCTACTTCACACACATAAAGCATATTGAAAACAGTTTAAAAAAATGAAACAATAGAATAAAACCCAGTTTCGTTTTTTTGTTCTTGCTGATGTTAGACAGATGTGTGTGCAGATCGCCAGAAGTAGAGCAAGCAACAAACACATCAGAAAAGGTTAAGTGCAAGTTACAATACATATTCATTACAGCCACGACACACTTCCGCTGCGCGAAATCATTTGTTATAGTGTTTTTTGAGATATGGAATAGTTTAGATTTCTCAACCTTTTTTTAAAAAGAAAAAGAAATACGCCTTCCTATTATTACTACGAATAAACACACACACACACACAATCAAATAAAACTTACGTATAGAAGCTTATAGTCATTAATTTGTGGTTTTTTGTTTGTTCTGTTTAAAAAAACTATCCGAAAATTCCATTTAAATGCATTAACAATGAAGAAATTTAATCTAAGCGCAATTTAGATTTAGCCAACAAAATTTATAGAGAAGATCTTATTGGTAACTTTCGTTTTTACAATAAGGTCCTTAAGGTGGTGGATGGTGTATTTCACTTTTGGGGCAATGACTATCAATGATGGTTCTGAATTCAGGGTCCAGAAATAGTAAATTAAAATGAAAAAATAATCACTATATGTAAAATGCTTCTACAAACAACACAAAGAAAACCATTTTTTGATTGAAACATTCTGAATCAAGATTTGAATGTTTTTCTGAAACAAACATGGCCGATTGGGAATGATGCCTTCCAGAGCCTTAAGCCCTATATGTAATTTTTTATGTTTTTTTTTGGTGGATCAACTATAGGACCTTTTCTGTCAAGAAGGACAGCGAAGTTAATTTTTGAAGATTGTTTTAAAAATCCATATTAAATCATTTGCGGTCGTACAAAGGGTCGTTGTCGTGGTCGTTGTACTCAAAAAATAAACTTTATCGTTGTGAACATTAATATCACAAATTTAAGCTTTATTTTAGGACCCAATTTCATTTTAATCAAATTCGTACATGACATATTTTTATGTTTTTGTCTTTTACAAAGGACAACGGCTTTCTAACGTGGGCTTTCTAAGTATGGAGCTAGGAAGGAACGCGGCCAAGGAAAGTTGACAGTTCGGTTTGAACGCGATTCAATGGTTAAATCAATAAAAAATCAAAAAATCCAAATAAAAAAATTATTACAAATTTAAAACACAAATTTAGAGTTCTGCAATTTTTTTTTTCCTTTATAAGTTTAGGGGAAAGTGGGGCAAGTGTAACAAGCTAAGGAAATGCTCGTTATAACCCATTAAAAAGTTAAAAAATCTGTCGGATTTTATTATAATCATCTTATTCTAGGTCTTGACTAAGACTTTGTTAGAACAAGTTTTAAAAAAATCCTGTTTATTAATGTAAAAAATCGATTTTAAAATTTTTGATTTTCCGTACGTTCTACTCAACTAGTGGGGCAAGACGAACAACCCGTTGGGGCAAGAGGAACAATGCATGAAAAAACATGTTAATTTGCTAACAATTGAACTGTTATCACTTAGATACATCAGATTAGAATGTATTTGAAAGGTTTCTTCCAATTTTTAGATTAAATAATAATATTTTACTAAAAAATTTATCGTTTTTACGAAAAAAAATATTACTTAGATGATAAAAAGTAAATTTTCATAATATCACTATATTTTGTATGGACAATTTTTTTTAACAATTGTTTATCAGTTTTTAAGTACTTTCATGTATTTATTTCCCAATAAAGTATGTTGTTGCAGCAATTCGTAATTTTTTCCATACTAAAAATCCATATGGTACACTTGCCCCACCTGAACAAGATTTTTTAAAAGCTCTCAACAAAAATAACCAAAAGATAAATCATACTTAATAATAGGTGTATGTCATTGGTAGGAACATTACTGATCTAGGAAAAATAGCATTTTGATAAAATGAGCCTAAAAACGAACCCTAAGCTTTATTTTGTACTTTCCAAATATTATAAGAAAACAAAGGTTTTGAAAAAAACTTCATTAAATCTTATGCCCCGTGGCGTTTACGTCGTTTTGGCGGTTATGTGGTATTAGAATCAGTTAAATGCATTGCTAGAACAATTCCTCATACTGGAAATAATCGAAATTGTAAAAATTACGGCCGTACGAGCGATTGTTCCTCTTGCTCCATATGGTCGTCTTGCCCCACCTTCCCCTATGTTCTTTAATTTAAAAAAAAATGTTTACGTCAAAACACAAACACAAATTTTCAAATATTAAAAAGAATAAAAATTCAAAAATCACGTAATTTTGAAATATAAGTTCAAAATTTTAAAACTTTTTTTTTACTTTCCATGTTTCAAAATTAATAAATGTTATGTAATGTATGTAATTTAAAAAAAATATATTAAAAATTTAAAGTTTTGGAAATTCAAACATTCATAAATTCCTAAGATTTTAAATTATTAGATTCTTTAAATTTTTAGATTCTTAATTTGTTAAATTCTTGGATTCCTTAATGCCGAAAAATTATTTTCATTACTTTTGAGCATTTTTTGGAGTGATAATTTAGGTAAGAGAAAAATTAAAATGTCGTGTTTCGATTTTACGATTGGGGTTTAAAATGCATTATACACCTGTCCAGTTGTTTTGCAATTATATTTTTTTTTTAAATTTCTAAGTATTGACAAAAAAATTATTTTTGTGAGAAAAAAAAGTTTTTGCGGTGCTGAACATTCTAATTTCATAAAAGTTCAAAATATTTTTAAACATGCCCAAATAAGCTAAATATGATTATCAATGCAGAAAAATGCATTTTAGATTGTTTTCAGTAGATTAGACTACTGTTTCCGGCGACATAAACTTTAAAAAATATTTCCATCCCTGAGTATGGGTAAAAATGTAGATTTTATGTTTGATTTTCATTTATCGAAAAAAGCCAACAAAATCCGAAGGGTTCGTGAAAGAGAAAAGAAAACTTTTTTTGAAGCTACGAATAAAAAAAAAATCGATGTTGCAAAAATGGCAAAATAGGTTCAAGAGATTTTGTTTTATTAAACTGGATTTTCATTGAATAAAATATGAAAAAAAACGTTTATTTTTGGTAGTACGCCATCAAATCGGGCATCCAATCTTACACAAATTTCCCTTTGACCTACAAATAACTTAAAAAACGTATTTTAATAAAATTCAGAAAAATGAAAGGGGTCATACCGCCCCACCGTCACAAGATATCGAAAAATTGAACCATTAAAGTTTCACTCAATTCGAAGAAGGATCGGGGCAAATGCTGTGTGAGTTGGCGGAGAATGACTTTCGGATTTGCTCAATAAAGCAACACTTTTTTTTATAATTTATGTTTTTATTCACCTTATTCTAAACTTGTAATCCTGATTAAATCACCTCATTATCAATATACACAATCATATTTCACAGTAAAATGAATAAATAGCGCGCGCTCCTACTGCCCGAACTTTTTTTTTGCGTTGTGAAGAATGCCTCACGTTTATGAAATAAAACTTTTTCGACTTTGCGGTGCCGCCTAGTCAACACGCATACATTTTTCTATTTTCTATTTTACGGGTTGAGTTTTAATTGTTTTTATTTTACAGCATCTCTCTGGATTTCGGGTTGTGTTTCTTTTGTTGTTGTATTTAGTATAAGTAAAATTTTCCACTTTTACAGATTATCTTAACGTCTGAAGATCATTTGGTGCACGTGTAGGAATAACGAATTAAGAAGAGTTGTCGATTTAAAAGTAAAAGAATTATCTATTATTCGCCTACGGGGGGGAAGGAGAGATGTCTAATTTCACTCTCACACATTCTACGTATTTTATTTCGTTTGATTCTATAAATTTAAAATAACATGATTTCGAAATCAATTCGTTGACCGCTTCAGAAAGTCTCGCTTTTTGAAGACAAAATCGAGTGCACCTGTATGCTATGGTTTCTAACGGTTGGAAAGAAAACAATCTTACCAAACTAACGGGATAAAGGGGTGGGGATCAAATTAATTAAGGAAGGAAGTTTAAAACAGCACAAGGTGGGTATCGTGTGTGTTGTGGTGAGTAATTAATATCCGTTTTTGTTCACTAATTTAAATGTTCGAAGATTGCGTTTTTTCTCTCTCTCTCTTGTTACCACTTGCAGCTCACGCCTCCGTCGGGAAGAAATCTTTTAGCAGCGTGGTCCGTCGCTTCTCGGCCACGTCCATCTGGTTCTCGAGGTCACCCCGGTCGGTCGTTTCGGCGCGTTCCACCTTCCACGAGAGGTTTTCGATTTCCGCCTCCAGTTGGGCCTGAGGGAGAAAATGGTTTCATTAGTGCGAGCGGGTTCCTTTTTTTTAACTTTTTGAAAAATTCGCTGGCCAATAGGGTAACAACGAAAAATTAGTTGGGTTTTTTAAGCAGCTGTGCCAATTTTGAGCAAAACCGGGTTTGGTCTAGGGGTCACTCTTGAGCGTTGAAGTTTGTATCGGAGTTTTTGAAAAAATTTATGGAGAAAAGCAAAAAAACAGATTTTTCCCAGAATTTAACCACAATTGTGTTGAAATTTCTTCAAGTTTGAGTTTCTAATGTGAAATTTAACGCTCTGCAATTTTTTCGAAGAGTGCAAAGCGATCCGAGTTGATCCTGAATAGTTATTTGCGATTTAAAGAAGACGTTTTTGTATGAAAAGATTTTTTTTCACCAACTTTAACGATTCATAGCAAAATCTAAACCTTAACCCACCGGAGGTCGCGTACGTGTACTTTGTACACAGTTTGTAAGGGCACTTGTAAGAAAGGCGAAAACACGCGACTTCCCGAAGGTTAACCGATTTTGCTCAAAATTGGCATTGATTCGGTAATAACAGGTAGTATTTATTCTGTTGTCGTAGTTCACCACCTTTTATTAGCTTTTTGCCTTCCTCACCTCACTGAGGCAAGGCTATAAAATCACTCGAAAAATGAACTTCTTAAATACGACTCCTAGATATACCTTCACGTATACCTATCGACTCAGAATCAAATTCTGAACAAATGTCTGTGGGGATGTGTGTAGACATGATTTTTTTTCCACACGATTATCTCAGAACTGGCTGTACCGATTTTGGCCGGATCCGCCTTATTCTGTTCGTTTTGGGGTCCCCTAAGACCCTATTAAATTTTATTCTGTTTAGTGAAGTGCTTTTAAAGTTATGCCAAGAAAAAGTGTTTTTGTAGCTACAAAAAAGGGTGATTTTTGCATAACCTCAAAGGCCGGGTCTTTTGCTTTTTTGACTTTTTGACCATGCGGGGGATTGGCAGCCACACCCCCTTGCATGCGTATCGCCTGGTTGCCACATCGCTTAAGCAGTGTCTGCGTCTCTTCTGGAAAAAATCTGTATTAATTATGTTGCTGCATCATTCTGCCTCGACAAAGATTTACACGAACTTTTTACTGAAATATATAACTCATGAGACTTTTCACCTTTATTTTGAAGAGTTGAAAAAAAAAGAATTGAAAATTGCTGTTCAAGTAAAATCAATAATTTAAAAAAACAATGAAAAAAAAAATTAAAAAAAACTCTTAAATTAATTTGTAAATACCACCTAAAATACAACATGAATGCGAGGAAGGCACCAACCACCTTAAGGTGGATTAAGTAACGTTTTTTTAAATCGGAAACTGATATCACATTTTAATGTTTTTCGTATTTTTCATCTTTGTAAAACTGAGTAGAAATAGTAATTTGTGTTGAACGAACGAATAGTAACGGATGATCTACGCGGTTAACTTGACGCAGTAGGTCTGGCCAGTAAAAAAGAGTGTTTGTTTCTGGAAGCCTAGCAATTATATTCATCTGATAAAATAGATGAATAGAAATGATTTCAGTGATTAAGATTTGAAAAATCAAGCAAAGGTTTAAAAAAGATGCAGTAGTAATGACGATCATGATGCAGAAACTTTAGATACTTGAATAGCACGTCCCGAGATGGGAAAGTGTGTTTAATCCACAGGCGTTTCATTAAGACGAAGTTCTTCGACAAAACTATTGACTGAAAATGATTCTAGATAAGGAAAGATAGATATACCTTTTGTTAGTTTTTTTTTCTTTGAGGATTTTAAAATTTCGTGCATTCGTTTCTTCAAGGTGGATAATGCAAAAGGAATGTTTTCAAAGTTCTGAATCATTTTCTTTTTCGAATTTGCTTTGACCGCCTTTTTGAACATTTTAATTTTTAAACCGCTGTACCTTCAAACAGTTAAGACTTTGGACAGCGTTAAATATGGAGATTTTTATGTGAAATTTTCTGGAGAATCGATTTCCGGTTTTTGAAATTTCGACGTTTAGATCATTTTTCAAAAATATGTATTTTTTAAAAAAATATATATTTTTAAAGATGATTTTTTTCATTTTTTCAAAAATATATATTTTTTAAAGATGAGACATTACGGTGTAATATCAAAATCGATTTTCCAGCACAGCAATTTTTCAGTTCCTTTTGGGGTCCTAAACAACTCTCCAAAGTTTGGGAACGATTGGTTTAGTCCTCACTTTGCGCAAAGCGATTCAATTTTCCATATAAATTTCTATGGGAAAAACCTTTTTTTTTAAATTTTGATATTTATAAAATCCACGTTTTACGCAGTACTAAAACCGGATTCATATTCGTATGCTCTGGAAGGTGTTCTACAACTTTCCCTAAGAGAGTATGGTGCTAGCTTGTCCCTGAAAGAAGATACAGCGTCCTCAAAACTCGTCTAAAACGTGATTTTCGACCAAAAAAACGCGTTTTAGACGAGTTTTGAACACGCTGTATCTTTTTTTAGTAGCAAGTTAGCACCATACTCTCTTCGGGAAAGTTGCAGAGCACCTTCCAGGACATCCGAATATGAATCCGGTTTTAGTACAGCGTGGAACGTGGATTTTATAAATATCAAAATAAAAAAAAAAAGTTTTTCCCATACAAATTTATATGGAAAATTGAATCGCTTTGCGCAAAGTGAGGACTAAACCAATCGTTCCCAAACTTTGGAGAGTTGTTTAGGACCCCAAAAGGAACTGAAAAATTGCTGTGCTGGAAAATCGATTTTGATATTACACCCTATTGGGTCATATATGTCCCAAATATCAAAATTTCCAAAACCTTTTGATTTTCGTATGGTTATAAGAATCATTTTCCCATTATTAACTATTTTTTTTTAATTCGGGTCTGAAAGGTAAAAGGGTTAATCCACCATAAGGTGGTTGATATTTTCCTCACATTAACACCCAAACACCCAAGCTTGAGGAAAGGGGGAATTTGTATGGGAATTCCCCCTTTTTCTCGAGCTTGTGAGTTAGGTGTTAATATTGTTTTTTTTTTTTGTTATAAGAAATCACCAACCTACAAATGTCCTCTGAATACAACTTCATATACTCATAACTCGATAGGGTTGTCAGATCTTTATTCTTTTGGATTTTTTGGATAGGTCTTTTTCATCTAAATACCTGAGTACCGGCTTCAAAAAAGTGTTTAGATAACACTTAAGTGGTCATAACTATTGATAGGATTGTCAGATCTTCGGCGTTTTATGCTCTTTTGAAAGGTCTTTCAATTATCTAACTAACGACGTGTCACATGATGGACCCAGACATCATTTTCATCGAAATATTTGAGGTCCGGCCACTAAAAAGTGTTTCGATAACACTTAAGTGATAATAACTCTTGATAGGGTTGTCAGATCTTCGATAATTTAGGCTCATTGGTCTTTCTAATACCTCTCTAAAAATATATAACAAGACGGGTTTTTTTTAAAACCACCCTTTTTACAATCTTTTGAATATTAGGCAAATCGGTTTTTTTTAGCATAGCTTTTGAAGTACTTTTTTAAACTTTATGATATAAACTAGGATCTTACGGGACCCCAAGACAGATTGAATGAGACCAAAACGGTTCAGTCAGTCCAGAGATCAAGTGCAATTCCCCGACTCACCTGCTGATACTCGAACAGGTCCTTCCGCGAGCCAGCCTCCATAAAGTACGCAAACGGGTACGTGTACTGCAGCGTGTAGCGACACTTGGCCAGCAAGGCGGCCGCATCGAACAGATACTGCCAGTCGATCCACGTGCCCAGGCCCTTCATCACCTTCTCGTTGATGCGCGCCTTCATCCGGTCCAGCGTTTGCTGCTCCAGCTGCAGCGACTTGGAGTGGTTCTCCCAGCGTTCGTAGTAGTGGAGGTACTTTTTCAGCGCTTCCCGGGCCTAACAACAGAAGAGACTCAGTTATTCAACTCAATGTCCTAGACTCGAACTGCTTACCTGCGCGTGCACCGACTCGTGCGCAATGTTCGGATTTTCCTTGTACCGCGAGCACTCGTAGTACTCGGAACCGTGCGCCTTCCAATCCCCCAGGCACATCCAGCAAAAGTCGTGCTTACAGTTGAAGCACTGCATGTGGTTGCAGCCCCCATTCTTCTCGATGCAGATGTGACACTTTGGACAGTCCTTGGTGTGGGCGCTGATGTAGTTGGCCGTTTCGCTGTCGTCGGCGCACTTTGTCAGCCACTTGCGGATGATTTGGCAATCGGTGGGCGCGTGGTAGTCCATTCCGCACCGGAAGCAGAACGACGTCGTGCACACCTTGCACGTCGTCTTCTTCGGGCTGATGTCCGCGCTGCGGATGATAATCTGTTGGACATATGGGAAAAGAGAGACACAATGTTAATTTTACTGCTAATTAATTTTAATTTTTGAAGTTTTGTTTAACCTTTACAACCTACGATCTCAACATAATTTTAAGCAAAATTACAAAAACCAAGATTTCTATGCCCTTATTTTTTAATTTTTTTGGGGGTTTCCTTTGTTTATGACTCATGAATCATGAGGTTAATTTGAACAACTTTAAATTCTACAATAATTTTTGTTGTCTTGTCTGTTTTTGTTTTTGATGGTTCGATTTTCAGTTCATGTTATTGAAATGACATGATCCAGATCTGTTGTAACGATATCTTGAAGTCTACATGGCTGTTATTTTTGAAAATAAGAAATTTGAACAACAATCAAGCATGTTTGCAAATGTGATAAGATTTTTTTTTCGAGATTTTTGGATATTAGCTCAAATTAAATCAAAAACTGAGGAATTCACAAATTCAAAAAAAAAAAACAGAATTCAAAAACTCAAAAACAAAAGTTTTATGGTAAAAAATAGTAATTAAGGCTCTGAGATGTAAAATTTCCGGTCGGCCATTTGGCGGCCATTTTTGATTTGGAAAATCATGTAAATCTTGATTCAGAATGCATCAATCAAAATATGGTTTTCTTTGTGTTGTTTGTGGAAGCATTTTACATATCGTGAGTAATTGTTTATTTCAATTTACTATTTCTTGACCCTTATTTCAGAATCATCATTAACAGTCATTGCTCTTAAAATATAAAAAAAATTTTTTAAATTATTTGGTATATTTCAATTTTGTCAATTTTTTTCTAAGAAATTAAAAATTGAAAAACTTTAATTTAAAAAAATAATTCAAAACCTCAAAAAAAATACATTAAAAAAAAGAAATAAAATATAAAAAAAATTCTTTGTTTGTTAATTCTTTAGAATATTTCAACATTTCCGAATTTCTTTTATGTTTTTTTAGTTTTGATTTTTGCCTTCCTCACTTTACTGAGGAAAGGCTATAAAATCACTCGAAAAACGAACTTTTTAGTTAGACCTCCTAGACCTACCTTCATTTGTACATATCGAATCAGAATAACCAGCTGAGCAAATGTCTGTGTGTTTGGCTGTATGTAGACATGTGTACCAAATCAATGTCACTGGAATATCTCGTCACAGGCTAAACCGATTTTGGCCGGAATGGTTTTAATCGATCCGTCTTAACGTCCCCTAAGTTGCTATTTAAATTCATGCAGTTTTATCATCTATTTAAACAGTTATGTTAAAAAAACTGTTTCATATTAAATTAAAATTGTGGTAAAAAGGGTGGTTTTTTCATGAAACCCTCACATGTTATATATTTTTAGAAAGCATATGAGAAGACCTTTCTTGTTGATTAAAAATTTTCAAGATCTGACTTACCTATCTAAAATTACAAGCAGTTTAAAAAATGGTCTGAATTTACATAACCTCAAATGGTCCCGTCTGATCGCCACGAAAAAAGCCTTGTAGAGGGATGCCAATTTCCTTAAAGGCGGTGTCTGTATAATCTTGACAAAAAGTCTGTAGGAAGTCTGTTTTTTTTACTCGTCACTTATTTTTATTAGGACCTATTAGGTTCTGCGACCACGTTAGGGGAGATCCATAAACCATGTGGACACTTTAGGGGATTGTAATCACTCTATAAATGAGAGGAAGGCACCAACCACCTAAAGGTGGATTAAGTTACGTTTTTAATGTTAAAATACATTGTTTTTTTAGTTTTAGTTTTTCGCAATTTTCGCAATTCGCAATTTTCAGTGTAAGAACGGGCCTTGACCGATCTTATGCACCAGGTTCCCGACGAACACGCACTGCCCTTACACCTACATCTCACCCTTGCTCTGAGTCAGTACGAGCAGCACGCTAGAACACGCTTTGAGTGTTCGTGCCAGGCATGCACACCTTCTTTTCCGGTTACGCATTTTAACTCGGCCGGAGGTGGTACATTACGTAGGGTTTGATGTAAGTATAAGCGCCTAACCATTAACAGTGTGCCTATCAATTTTCATTAAAGCAAAAACTGTTTTATTTTTAGTTTGAATTCAAAAACTAGTTGTTATTTTACTGTGTATTGTTTTCTCCTGAAACCTTTCCTAGTGTTGAGTCGTGTTTATATGTTGCTATTTCTTTTGTCGCGGTGTTTTGTTACAATTTTTGGTCCTAAGCATGTTATAAAAGTTTACCAAAAGTACAATAGTAATATTTGTGTTAATCCTTTAATCATTCCATAAATTGAGTAAGGGCTCGAACCTCACTTGCTTAAGAAAAAGGTGAAGTTTCAAAACAATGGACAGTGAAGGAAATATACTATGTAAAGAATCAATAGTAAAAGAAAGATAGTAATTTATGAAGTAGATAAAGAAATTAACAAACAAGCTTAGATTGTATTGAGGGCAATTTACAGGGAAGATGAGAAATTATTCAAATAGATAAATAAAGAAAAGAAAAGGCACATGATAAACAAAACAAAATTGACATCGCTGCCAAATTAAGGGAAAGCAGACAGTTTGTTACAGCTGCATCAATTGGTAAAATAGAGTGGGAAAGCGTTGAGAAATAAGAGAATCAAATAAGTAAAATCGAAATCAAATGAAGGATAGTAAACAGAAGCCGATTTAGAAAATCAGTGAAACAAAATAAACAGAAGATAGCTGTTAGCTGAAATGGAAAGTAGAGAAACCCCGTTCTGCGATGCTCAGGTACATCCACAGCAGTTGACTCAACATACTGCGAATCAAAACAATACCGTCTACAATCACAAATTACTTCCCTTTCCCACATTGTCGCGCCCCTTTCTTCTAGCCGTCTCTACTCTGACCCTCGCTGGTCAAAGGTTTACGAGTCGTTTCCACAGGCCACCAGCTAGGTTACACCTTGTCATCATGATGACTAAACCAAGCCAACGTGGAGGTAAGAAAATAGGACACTTGCAAGGACATGCTGTTTTGTCCAAACAGCACTACGGATGTAGTTGGGCTCCTTCCGGGATGTTCCTCGCCTAGGTGTGTCAACCGACGAGGATCATCAGTATCATGCACCCTTGGCCTGCAAATTCAAACATTCAAAATTATGTAATAAAATCAAAAACTGGGAATTCACAAATTAAAAAAAAAAACAGAATTCAAAAACCCAAAAAAAAAATATGGTAAAAAAATAGTAATTAAGGCTCTGAGATGTAAAATCGGCCATTTGGCGGCCATTTTTGATTTAGAAAATCATGTAAATCTTGATTCAGAATGCATCAATCAAAAAATGGTTTTCTTTGTGTTGGAAGCATTTTACATATTGTGATTAATTGTTTAATTCAATTTACTATTTCTTGACCCTTAATTCAGAATCTTCATTGACAGTCATTGCACCAAGGGAATGACACCATCTTCGACATTAAAATTTAAAAAAAAATGTTTTTAAATTATTTGGAATATTTCAATTTTGTCGATTTTTTTCTAAGAAATTAAAAATTCAAAAACTTTAATTAAAAAAAATAATTCAAAGCCTCAAAAAAATAAAAATAAAATTTACTTTAAAAAAAAGAATTAAAATATAAAAACATTTTCTTTGTTTGTTAATTCTTTAGAATATTTCAACATTTCCGAATTTTTTTTAAATGTTTTTTTAGTTTTGATTTTTTAATGTTCAAATACATTGTTTTTTTTTTAGTTTTAGTTTTTTTAATTATATTTTAATTTTTTTATTTTAGAATTTTACAAATTCTTGAAATTTGTAAAATTATTGTTCTTTTTCTATTTTTAAATTTTAACCATTTTGTTTTTTTTTGTTTTGATTTTGCAGTGCAAATATTTGTTTGCCCAAAGTAATCATTTTTGCAGTGCAAATATTTGTTTGCCCAAAGTAATCATTTCAGAAAAATATTTCAGATAACAAAAAAAAATCATCTTTTCAGGTTCGGCTCAATTTCCAAATAAACAATCACATTTGATATGGTCGGAAATTTGTTCAAATTGTGAGGTTAGATTTTAAAATTTTGAAAATACTTTTATTATCTTTGAAAAAAATGTTTTTTTTTAATTCTTTAAAATCTCAAATGATTGCATTTTTTGTCATCCCATACCCAAAAATGAGATTGTTCAAAAATGGCTAATTTGCACAATCATGTTTTTGTGTGAAAAGACGAATTTCAATGGGTTAATTTATTTAAGAGTGTCACTATTTTTTTTCTGAGAGATCTTAAGCAATACCAGGATAACCAGTCTCAAGATACTGATTTTCGAATTATTTAATAGCCTTTTTGTATGGACAGCTGCCAAAATGTTGAAAACTATTAGAAAAAATACATACAAGGTTTCAAATAAATAAGAAAAATTCAAAGAATTGGCTTATTCTTGAAAGAATCGGTCAATTAGCCTTTATTTATCAAATGACGATATCTCGGCACAATTTTACTGCTATGAAAGAACCAATGATGCATAATGCCTTCATTGATCGAAAACCAAATTAAAAAAAAAAATTAAAAAAATATGGCCAAAATTCTTAAGAAGTGCTCAAATCGATTTGGTGTCTTCGGTAAAGTTGTAGGTTATGATTAGGACTTTTCGGGAAAATTAGGTACAATGAAAAAAAATCAGATTTTTTATTTAAACGTTTAATTACTAAAAGTTAACCGGTGCAATTTATTTTTCAAAGTTTTTATAAAAAAAATGAAATAACAAGCCACAGTTTTGGGTGACTTAAAAAAATAGCAGCCTTAAATTCCTAAAAGAATATTTTTTTTAATTTTTCGTTTTTTTATATGTCTTAGAGGATTAAAAAGACATCTTCTGAGCCATAGTGCATGATGGTGCAAAATCTGTTTGAGGAGATATGATTTTTTGGATAAAATCGAAAACCTGGACAAAATATTATTAAAAATATTGTTTAAGGCAATTCGCAATCGAAACCTACTTTACACGTTTTTTTTTGATAAAGTGTACCGTTTTCAAGTTATAGCTACTTGTTATCTTTTGCATTTTAAAAAATACTTCTTAAAAGAAATGCAAAATCGAAAAATTATTGAAAAGCTGAGGAAATTTCTTACATTTTTTTCTCTGAGATATTTTTTTGATTTTTCATACTTTTTTTGCAAGTTTTCGAAATTTTCCAAAAAACAAGATTGTTCAAAAAAATATATCTTTTTGCACCATTACGCACTAATGCACAGAAGATGTCTGTTTAGTCTCCTAAAACATATAAAATAAAAATCGAAAAAAATCCTAAAACATATTTAAAAAAATCTAAAATTAAAAAAATACGTTGTTTGGAAAAGTTTCGGAAAGTCCTATTTATAACCTATAACTTTACCGAAGACACCAAATCGATCCGAAAATCCCTTCTCAGAATTTCATACATTTACATACCCATTTTGTATGACCACGACCAGCCTCAAAGTTGTATGGAGACTTGTATGGAAAAACTAAAAATGCAATATTGCTTCTTTTGACATAAACTCATACTCATAGCAATATTTTGACTCGATTTCCAAATTCCAGTCACATAAGAACACCCACCTGACAATTTGGCCCCGGACAAAACCGTAACTCCGGATGGCTTTTCACGTAGTCGGCAAAGGCAAACTGCTGGTACTTGTCGCGGAGCATCGGCCGGTTCAGCAGGTTCAGCACCAGATCTTCCGGCACCCGGACGTCACAGCGCTGCTCCATACAGCCGATCTGCGTGGAAATTCCTTGGCTAATTTGAATCTCAAAGTGCATCGCCCAACAATCGCGGCAGAACGAGTGCTGACACGAGAGGGCGTGGAACTTGTCGACGGCCTGGACGGTGACGCACACCGGACAAAGGTGCGTCCGGTAGGCGGTCGGAGGTGGGGATGAACTGCGAGTTGAAGCTGCTGCTGCGGCAGGGTTGGAACTTGGTCCGGGAACGAGCTGACCGGCGACGGTTGGAAGAATCAGCGGAATGCTGACGGCGGTGGCGGACGAGGTGGAAGCGATTGCCATGGCCATTGCGGCCGGAGCTGCCTTGATGCGGGCACTGACGAGCAGGTTGGAGGCGTTGTTTCGGTACTTTTCGACCACTTCGTCGGTTCGCCACTTGGTTTCGTGCAGCAGGACTTTGGCCAGCGAGGGAGTGATTTGGAGCACGTTGCTGAGCTTTTCAACCGATTCGTTGAGCAGCTTCTCGACTTCCTCCACGTCTAGACATTCGTACACAAAGTATTCGGGGTCGGACCGCTTCGGGTCGATCTGTTCGATGTCGCAGTCTTCTAGGCCTGGGGGAGAGAGGAGAAAGATAAGTATTTATTAATTTTTGGGAAAATTTAGGCTGAATTACAAATAGTTCAAATATTTATTTTTAGAATTGGGTTTGAACCTTTTTAGATAGGTACTCAATTCAAGGGTGAGCATCAAAAACCTCGGTTAAGCTTAATTCCATTGAAGGGTTCACCACCGATTAAGCGACTTTTTTTATGCCTCTCATTTCCCAACCATGACACTGAAAAATAACAATAAAGCCCAGCAAAACAGAGTTGGTAGTTTTTCCTCTCACTTGAACAAGTTCAGCACAACATATTCATCGCGCATGAGAGACAGATTCGTGTGTGATCTCTGCTAGGTACGTGCCAACTTGCACACAGGCAGCGCAGGACCATGATTCATAATGAGTGTCTAGACAATTCGGAGATCTGACATGGGAGAAAAACGAATAATAGGGTTTACCAACCCCAGCACCACTGACTGCCGGGCTGCTGACTCGGAAACAAGTCGGCAGAAGAGCAGTTCAATGGAATATATGCACTGTGCTATGTGTTTTGTGTGATTTATGTGACATACCAAGAAGATAAGAGTAATGCGTACGAGTAATGTCATGACAGAAGAATAGAAAATGTTGAGCTACTCTATTATCGGAATATAGCTACTGCACCAGTATTGCTCGTAATTTCTAAACGAATAACAGTTGTTTATATTTATTTTTGAATTATGTTGATTGGACTGAGGGTTGCTGAATTACAGCCTCCCAAAGTTTAAATGTTGTGAAAAATGAGTTTTTTTTTGCTGTTTAAAACATTTTTTTTTTTTAAGTCAGGATTTACACACATAGAAAACAAAATTATGGTAATATTCATCAGGGAATGATGATCTTGTGTCAAAAAAAATAATTGTAAAATTGCTTCAGAAACTGGTAAATTTTCATCAGATTTTGGTGAATTTTTATCAGGTTCACATTTTTAAACATTTGTTATGTAATAATACTCAAAAAAGAGGTAATATTCAGCCTACCAAATTTTCAACCATCGAAAATCCACCTTTTTTTTCTGTGTTACTAAAAGGCTGAATACACCTATTTTTGTCATTTTAAAACGTGTGGCTTGATTCTGATTTTTTTTTAAATATGGCTGGTACAAATTTTATTTGAAGTTTTTGAGTTGAAGTCAGAAAGAGATAACATCAGGAATTTATATCAGCTTTTTAAAAATATTTATAGCAATGGTACTTCTCCTACTTAAAAAGTTTTAAATCGCAAAAAGAACCTGAAAATACGTATAATTGCGTATAAACTATGCCCTTTATTGAAAAGAAATATAAATTTTCAATTGTAAATTTGATTTTGCGTCTGAATACAAAATTTAAAAACAAAATTTGACCAAATTTTTTTTTCAAAAATCATACTTTTTTAATTTTTTTTGCGTGTTACTTCCAAAAGTCCTATGAGACATGGGTATCCTATGCTGATAGGACCTTTTGAAAACGTAAGCTAAGATTCATAATTCCGGAACCAAATTTTGCATTCTTTTTTTGAGTTAAAACAAAAATCTGCTTCTAGGGTAAAAGAAGCCCTTTTTTAGTTGCTTAACACATTTCTAGATTATTTTTTTTTGTTTTAAATAGGGCCGTTGCAAATATTTTTCAAAGTTTATGTCGCCCCCCTTCAAAATCGGTCTGAAAAATCAGGGGGCAAAAAAAATATTTTTCCAAAAAAATTCAAAATTTCCATGAAAATAGAAGTCTAATCAACTGAAAACAATCTAAAAAGCATTTTTCTGCATTAATAATCATATTTAGCATGTTTCGGCTTGTTTCAAAATGTTTTTAATTTTTATGAAATTCCAATGTACAGCACCCCAAAAAAATATTTTTCGCCAAAAATAAAATTTTCGTCAATACTTAGATATTTTGGAAACTAATGATGGCAAAACTACTGGACAGGTGTATAATGCATTTTAAAACACTTTTTTCATTAAATGTTGAAACCATGGCTCGTAATTTCAATTTTTATAATTTTTAATTTGCCCCCCCCCCCCCCCCCCTCGACTTTGGTCAGAGTCGAGGGACATAAACTTCAAAAAATATTTGCAACGACCGAAATCCGATAAACAATATTTTATTTTTTTGCTTTTTGAGTGTTTTTGAATACCCTTGACTCAAGGCGGTTTCAAAAACACCCAAAAAGTATTTTTTTTTTATTTAACCTTTAAAAACACATAAATTATCCACCTTTAGGTGGATGGTTCCTGAAATCCTGAAATAAAAAATCCGATTTCAAAAAAAAAAAAAGCTGACTTTACTCAGCAAAATACAGACACCGCTTTTCGTGGCGATCAGACCCGACTATTTGAGGTTATGTTTAAAATAACCTTTTTTTTTGCAGTCGGCTAAATAGTTTTTCAATTATAACTTTTAAACAACTAAATAAAACTTTTTTTTTATTTAAATTTAGACCATATCCGGTCAAAATTTGTTCTGCCAAAGTCGAGAAAAGTGCATGATTTGCATTCACCTACTTTCATGTATACATATCGACACAGAATCGAAAACATAACAAATGTCTGTGTGTGTGTACGTGTGTCTGGATGTATGTATGTGCCAAAATTGTCACTCGTTTTCAAAAACAATACTAACAATAAATCAAGCAAATTATAAAAAAAAATATTCCAAATTTAGATTTGTCTAATACTTAATTTAAAAAATCTGTAATTCTGTAATTTGGCAAAAATACAAAAAATTTCAAATTGAAAAAAATATTCTATTTCCAACAAAAACTTTGAATAACAAATGACTTATCAGAAAGATATTTCTATGTTTTGAAAATAAAGCCAGTTCGAATTATATTTAAAATCTTCCCAACAAATTCGGAGCGCAGCAAAATACATTTTTAAATTCAATTTTTCAATTCGGTTTATTGGTGAATAATCAAGATACAATAAGTTCTTTTGAGATACATAACAGAGTTTTGGAGTTCCTTTCAGCTGTGTGTTACATCAAATCCATTTTGGAACAATTATTACTAATAAATAAAGGTGTCACCAAGAGTAAGAAAAAATAAGAAAAAACTTACTAAAATTGCAGGGGAAAGGGGATAGAAATAGAGAAAGCTTAAAACTAGATCACAGTTTTTTATCCTTTATAGATGTGCTTGATCATCAGCTCCCCAAGGGCCAGGAATTGCTCCGCCTTGTTACGGCAGGTCCGAAACCGCGTCATCATCTCCCCTGCGAGAGCAAAGAACTCTGGCAGGGTAAAGAGATCTTCCCCGGTAACTTCTTGCTGGGACGCATTGCCGCTACCGGCAGCGACCACGCTGGCGAACGATCGCCCCCATCCAGGAGGGAACGCTGAGTTTTCCGCTGGAACCGTACGATGACCAGCTGCCGGCACGGTTACGCTCGTACTTCGCTGAGGAGGGTGGGATGCTGCTGCTTTCTTCTTCCTCTTTTCCTGCTCCTCGAGGTAGCTTTTCCGTGTGCTGCATCCACGGTAGTTGCTGGTATGGTTACCTCCGCAGTTTGCGCACTTGATGCGCGCCTTGGTTTGCTCTGCCTTTTCCCCCAAGTCCGCCTTGCACGGCAGTGCACACGCCTCAGAGAGGTGTGATTCACCACACTTCACACAGCGGGGCGGGAGGTTGCAGTTCCGTGAGCCGTGGCCGAATTTCTGGCAACGGTGGTATTGTGCTGCGTCCGACGGGTTCTTTGAGTAGAACCGCCAGTTTACCCAAAACCCGTCCAACGCCTTAGTTCGCCGCAGGTCTTGAATCTTGTCGGTGCCGCGGTCGAAGTACAACAGGTACAGTGTGTGTGTACCTGTGACTGTTGTCTTCCGCGAGAGGACTTTTATGTCACGCGGTGTTATACCGGCACCCGAGAGGTCCTTCTTGAGGTCGGAGATCGGGCGGTCTTGGTACACTCAAACCCCGATGGTTTGACACCAACTGTTGTCAAACGCACGGGGTCACGTTTTAGTTTGACACCCCTTTTACACGGAGTTCACATACACTACCAAACGTTTGTTTGGATAGTGTGCGTGAGCGCCGTGTAAAAAGTGACAGTTCGTCACTTTTTAGTTTGACTTTGACCAACCAACGGGGTACAAACTAAAAAAGTGTTAAACGAAAAAGTGACCAACCACCGGGGGTTGAGTGTACCCCTGCAAGACGACCTTAACAGCTGTATTCTGCACGGGGTCGAATGTGTAGAACTTAAAGTTTTTACACTTCAATTTCTCCACAACCAGGTCGAAGTTCTTGTTGTCAAATGTGTAGACTTGCACTGACGACTTACCGATTTTCAGACAATATCCGAGGCCTTCCAGCAACTCGTCAACATCGTCCACCAACGTGTCCAAAACAAAAATTGGAGGTGGTCTACGTTCCTTTGGAGGATTGTTCGTTTTTGGCGTCGGCACTTTTTTCCGTGCACGACGATCGTCGTCGTCGTCGGTAGTGCTGCTACCGTCGGTGTTGTTGTTGTTGTTTTCTTCGTCGTCGCTCAGCATCTGGAACTCGTTCCTGATGGGAATGTTGGCGGATGTTGACGTGTTGGTCGTGGCACCGGAAGTACCTGAACGGGTTCGCACTGGTGATCTCGGAACATATCCGGGGTGAAGTAACTTTTTGTTGATGCCTTCTGCGCTCACGCTCCCCTGCGCGATGGCGGGCGACACGGCGTTGGTTTGTTTACCTTTTTGCACACGGCCGGTAGACGAACTTCGCGGGGTTTTCGAGGCCGCACTCGAACTGCCACGGCCACGGCCGGCCTTTGGCATGCTGCAGGAGCAAACTCGCGGGTAATCGCGGTAGATTACGGCGGAAAATTTCGAAAAAACGATAGAGCACTGAGCACTTGACTGCTGCTTGCTCTCGTGCGTACACGGAGGTGACATTTTTAAATAAAAAATATAAATCATCAATTAAATACATGTTCTATCGATGTCGGTGTCGAATGTCGAAGACGATGAGTTTATAAATTAGAATTTGTTAGATTAGGTTGAAAAATACGATTTTGTTTAATGCAAAAACGCTATAAAACGAAATGCCATAAAACCAACCCCAAAAATAAGTAACACACTTCCTGATGCGATCTCCTCCCCATCCGTCACAAACTTCCGCAACTTCCATAATTTTTGGCGCGCTTCTTATGGGGTCGTCGTCGTCGTTGCTCGTATCGGAATCACATGAATATTCAACCGACACGACGACGATCAGCTTGTTACCCGTTTGTCCTGAGCATCATCTGACCAGTCAGACATAGGTAAACCAGTTTTGGTATTAGCGTGCGCAAAATTTAATTCATGCATCAGCAGAATAGCAGCAGAAGCACATGGCACCAGCATAGAACGGTCACTCTCGTGCAGAGTGTTAGAAACTGACCAAGGTTTTTGGTGGCTAGTTTTTTGGGGCGAAATATTTTTAAAAGGGCGCTTGCCTTTTGTTTTAAATCGGTTAAATAAAAGGTTTAATTTCTGAAAAATTAATATTTTAAGATAAAAATTTGAAATAAATTTAAAAAAGTGTTCTACCTTTTATCTTTGTTAAGCATTCTGCGTTGAATCCAATTAACTATATGATGACATCCACTACAATAGAATTCCGGAGGACTCTATCGTTACCGCACTTGAACTTGAACTTTCCACGGTGCCATTGAGTAAAGACCGATTCTTCGGCTCCTTTAAAAAAAAAATCCAAGTTTTTTTCAGCCTTCTGGCTGTAGTGGCAAAATAAAAGAAGAAACCCCCCAATGTTATTACATATTTGGAAAGATAATTGATTTTCCTACAAAGAAATATCATGCAGAATGAACCATATAGTACCTCTGCTTCCCCTGAAATAAAAATGTAGCGTGACGGGACAACATCGTAAAACTGAACTTTTAAAAGGCACACTACAAAAATCGCTACAGTTTTGCTAGTTTGATTTTTAAAAACTTTTGCTCTTCTACACATTATCACAAATTAAAAAACGAATCTTTTGCTCCTTGAACTGAAAGAATTGGTTGAAATTTGAGTTTTTGCCAGCCATTTCTTTTCGTGACGGGACAACGAAAGGAGCAGATTTATGAAAAAAAAAAAAAACTCCTCTCCCGTTCAATGGCTTGCAGACCACATTTGGTCAATATTCTTGGCTTTTAAGGTAAGAAAATGCATTTAAAGCACATTGCAATTATTGCATCATAATTTTTTTTATTTTTTTCATATTAAAAATCACATTGAATATTGAAAAATGTGACATTTTGGTGTAGCTTCGCTAAGAATCGGTCAAAGGTTGAAAGCCACAACCAGCAGGTGGGACACGCATAAGCTCGTGACCGCTGGGGACACAACCTTTAATGTTTATATAACTGCTAGAGCTAGCTTCTCCGTTCCTCTAACCTGATGTATTAATTTAATGACAACTGATATATGAACAAAGTATTGAGTTGATTTAAAAAGAGACGAAGAAGAACTTTTCCTGCAAATTTATTTCGAACGAGTCTTACTGTGAGATTTACTTTGCTATATATTCAATTAACAACGATCTTAATTTCTTAAAGATAGGAAATTAGGCTGTGTTATGAGCTATTAAGCAGAAAAGCGCAATTTTTTTATAACCTTTTTTCAAATAATAAATGCTGTAAATGACCACATTAGATCTATGTTGATATATTTTAAAATTTGTTAACACATTTCTTATTATTCTTGGATTAGAGGCTATATTATTAGAAGACTTTGAGATTATCATTCAATCCAAGAAGGATACGATTCAAATTGGCGATAAACTGGAAGCGAAAATGAACCAAAAGAAGTCTTGATGTCCTTCCTTGAACCATTTCTGTCACAGTGCTACTCGACGCCCTTCTTAGTGTGTCAAATTCTAACCTTAGCAAATATGGTGGTGCCACTCTAGCCGTAGCTCGACTCAGTTATTTTATCTACACCGGAACCATAAAAAAACGAACTCTGTGTTGTGTTTGTCCTGTTTGAATTTCTTTTCGTTTCGACCCATGAAATGCTTAGAATCGTAGAAGAAAAGCAATCACTAAACGGCGCGCGATGCCGGCCGGTTATGGTATATAGTGTAAGGTCACTGACATGTCACGGAGGCCAAACAAGCCAATTAAGGTGCGGCGTCAACTTTCACGAAACATTAAAAAGAGTGAATTGGATCAGGATAAATTTGTTTGGTTAAATAGCAAAATCGCAAATCCCAAGCAAATCCTTAAAGTGACACGAGTTGCACTTGTTACGTTTTCAAGGTCAACCGTTCAGCCACAAACGAACAAGTCACAGGTGCTGCACTTTGGAGGATTCCCGTTACGTATGCTCGAAAATAATCCCTTTAAAGTGCTTCATACCGTTTGTCACGCGTTAGTCGACTGTGGGAAGTGGACCCTTATCCCTCTACAACCCAACCCCGCCTTTAGACGGGCTTCGATTTAAAAAATCGCCAAAAATCCATTTTTCAACCAATTTTTGATCTTTAAAAAGCATTGGAAAGAAGAACTCTTAATTTTTTTGAAAATTTATGGGTTGGAAGTTTTACTTGTTTTTATGTGACTTTGCCAATGTATTTAAAAATGTCATTTTTTAGGGGTCGACTTTGACAGTGTTTATTACTAACATTTCTTATATTTTAAGTAAAAAAAAGTATGCAGTATTTTTTCTAGTGTCCTAGACTATGCCTCTACGCATTTTTTTACAATTTAAATGATAATGGTGCCATTCTATAGCAGGTGTAGGGACAATTCGCATAGACGCCCTTGCTCCCATCACGTCACTGAGGGTATGGAGCGACGAGAAATTAATAAGCATGCCCCCCTAGTCGAACCTTCATTAGAGAAGCAGGCAATCCACAACTCACAGCGAACGACCAAAGGAACACCCTACCGCGTATATAGTAATATTGGCGTGGTTTGTCTTTACTGAAGTGTATGGATGTTAGAGTGGATGAATGTGTCAATTGAAAATAAAAATGGAAAGCTCTCACCAAATACGAGGAATCTTGTAAACAGCTCAATTCGATCGCCTCGCAACATGACACTTGAAACTTCACAACTCTTGAATTCCTGCCTTGATCAGCAGAACTTCCGGCAGCAGTCCTGGTACCGCACGAATGACTGCAAGCGACCCACAACTTTAAAGTGGCTGGATGATGAACGCCACCCACATGTGCTTGGGCAATTCTTGAAAGACGTGGAACCACAGGAACGCTTTAGCTGGCCACTTCGTGAGGTTAACAAGCTCCTGTCTTTCTTGTTGCTGCTGACATCTCCTTCCGGTGGAGCAAGTCGTGGAAGACGTATTTAAAAAATTCACAAAAACTCTGCTTGTCACTTCCAGCACTTAAACTACAAATGTCTTGAACCGGAAACAGGAACGAGATCTCCGGATTTTGCGAAACTTTTCACTTTTGAAGACAATTAAAAAGGTTAAAAAATGACAGCAGTCAAAAACGCGTCCGACCACGGGCACAGATTGCTTCGATCCAGCAAAAAATTGAAAAAGTTACTGTAAAAACATTAAAAAAAGAAATAGGCAAAATGTAATGATAGGAGGTGGTAGAATAGGCCAAATACTACCAAAAACAAACATAAACTAAACAAGATAAATGCAAATATAAAAATGGAACAAGAAAAACATAAAACAAGAGAAGTAAAGTTTTTCGTAGAACAAAAGTTGCTCAAAATGACCTCCTAAACACGGGAAAAATAAAAAAAATCGAAAAAAAAATTTGGGCAGTAGAGGGTTAATACTGTTATCCAATAGTTAGTTTCCCCGACCTTCTTACATGTTCGTCCCGTCACTAAACCAGCAATATTGATTGTACAAAACAACTTAAACTTGAGCCCTAATTTTAGAACTATACCAGCGACAACCTGATTATTTCGTGCCACTTTTCTACTTTTTGCAATGGCACACCACTTTGGCCTCGGTGTCACTAGACGTAGCAATTTTTCTTGAAGGACTTGGGTAAACGATATGTAGATACTATTTCTTGAGAAACAAAAACTTTTTTAGAAAATTTTTTTTAATATGAATATTTATATTGTTGATTTTTCAAACTTTTCTTTTTGTGCTTTTTTTTATTCAACTCAAACAAATGATGTCAAAGGATTATTGTCAATACGGATACTTTTGTGTAAAATTGTCTGAACATCGATTCCTGCGTTTGGTTTTTCAAAATTTTGACGTTCAGACCACTTAAAAAAGAGTTTTAGGAAATGATTTTTTGTATTTTTTAGGAGAGACCTACCGTACTGCATTTTTCTTGAGGCTTTTTGCAACATCTTAGGCTTTCTCCACAAACATTTTAAACGAAAAAAAATCTGGACATCACCATAAAATTTTAGTTTCGAACATATTTTTTTTTTAAATCTCATAGAAGTGGCGTGTATTTTCCTTTCAGTGTATTTTTAATAGAAAGCCCGTCCAATTTCGTACAAGTTTGTCTTTGACCACTTTTTGATACGATACAACGGCTTCAAGATAGAAGATAGAGATAAGAAAAAAAATGTTTAAATAACTTACGTCCTTCTCAAATGTCATTCTCGAGTGCAACCTGATTTTTTATTTAACATTTTATCACTAAAAGTTAAATTCCCAAAAAACATATTTTTAATTTTCGATTTTTTCAAAATATATTTTATTAAACTAAAAAAGACATCTTTGAGCTAATGGGTGATGGTGGAAAATATCAAAAACCCGGACAAAAAAAAAAATAAAACTATTTTTTTGTAAAACAAAATTAAATTAACAATCAAAAACATTTTTTTAAGAAAATGTATGGAATGGAAAATTTTCCTAATTTTTTAAATCAGACCAAATTATACATTTTATAAACATAGGTTCATGGGTTTACAGAGTTTAAATGAAACGTGAACTTTTAAAATTTTAGTAATAATAGAATCATACGAAAATCTCCTGACCCATCACACTTCTTGAGTTTATAACCGTTGAAAGTTTTTTACATTCTTCGTCTTCTTCCGAGATGGTCGTCCCCCCTGGCAACATAAACACACCGGGAGGACCATATTCTTGGAACGTGGCAGGAGCGCACTCAGGCGGAACCGACTCCAACCAACGGAAGGTATGGAATTGGACAAGAAAAAAAATACTGCCGACTGAATGTTCGAAACAAGTTCCCTGTACCTTTAGTGCGAAGCACAGACAAGCAGACGTTAATGTTTTGAGTTACAAATTTAAAGAGATTTTGATTTATAACATTCTTTGCAAATCCAGCTTTAATTTCAACTTGTTCAATAAAGTTACTATTTTAAAAGCTCAACAAATTTCTTATCTCAGCTTAAGACTTTAATGTTCTTTTAGACTTTTTATCATAGTTTCATTGTTGTCCATTGTCGTCGCGTTTCCACGTCCCCCAACCACTTCTAGAGCCCCAGAAACAGAAGTCAAAAGCAAAACTCGAACAAAGTTAGGCACACTTTATACCTAGTGCCGTATGGTATATCGCCTAGTATAGTGTAACGACAAGTACACAGCAAAACTGGGGGGTAGGTATAAGTCATTAGCCTCTCTGCTCAGTCGCAAGCTCGCAAGTGCGCGCAAGGTTTTGCGATTTGAGCTGAACTGAGCTAGCAAGCAAAGAATGATGGTCGAATGTAAAAACGGAAAGTGTGCGTTTTTGGGGAGTTCGTCGTTTTTGATGGATTTGATTGCGCTGCGCGTTGAGGTCTCTAAATAAAAGTTACGCTTCGTTTTAGGGAAATGAAATGAAATACAACGAGCAGGCGATTTCACTGCCAACTGACTTAAAAGGAAGGAGAGTTGGTTGAGTTAAGGCAAGTGCTTCAAGCCTGTTATTTTCAGGAAACGATTTAGAATATAAGAAAATTTTGAATTTGATTTCTCTGTTATTATGAGGCATTTTTTCCTATTTAAAAAACAAAGTCGAATTAATGTTTCCAAGCTGCACAATGTCAATTATTCTTTTTTGTTTTTTTTTTCTTGTTTTTAACATCAAATTTGAGTTCTGCGACCTCATTTTAGTCAAATTTGAATAGTTGTTTGCCTATTGAATAACAAAATGCCTTTTTTGAATATTTCGTCACCGTCATTTTGGCTGCCATCTTGGATTTAAGAATTCTAAATCACTTTAGCGTTGTTTAGGGGTCATCAAAACAATAAGACAAAGAATTTTTTTTCGTGATTCGATTATTCGAAGTGAAATTTTTCGGAGCCCTTCGGATAATCGAGTCTGGACTGTATCTCAAAAATATATCTCAGAAATAGTTTAAAATCATTAATATACTGTGGATTGGTATAGCAGCATCTAGTTGCTTTAGGTTTAGAATAAACATTCAATCGTTAAAAATATTAATTCCGCACATTCACTAAACGGGAAATGTCTCAACCAGGGCTTGCGAAATTTCGACATTCTTTGTGATAGCTGACAGAACACTCCAATCGCGTTCACCACGACAACCTGATTTTTACATTCTACTTTCGTTCGTTTCACACACAGAGAAATGAGTGCTACGCAAAGTCACTCACACAGTCATTGACTTCCCTCCAGGAGAAAAATCGCTTAGAGAATGATCGTTTGACATTCTACACCCTTACCAAAAATCATGATTTTTTGAGTTCCAAATCCCACTTTTCATACGATTTTTTGAGTTCAGGTACTACAACCATAAAAATGGTTATATGAGTTGAAATGAAAAATTCGTATGAAAAGTGGGATTTGGAACTCAAAAAATCATGATTTTTGGTAAGGGTGTACCGAGATTCCGATCATCTCTGCAATGATAGCAATCATATGATTTCTGTCACCTCACCACGCAGCATACACTAAAAGAGAGAGACAAAGACGAGAGAAAGAGAGAGAGCACGTTGTCTCGTTCGGGCGGCTGCATGAGTGGTGCTCATTTTTCGGTCGTTTCGTCTTCGTGTTTACGTTCATCGACCGTCGTCAAGCAAAAGAGCTTTATGACGTTTCGCGTACACACACTAGCGCACCATTTGATTTTGCTGGCCGGACAAAATTTAACCTCACTTTTTTTCGTGTACGTACACGCAGTACATACGCACGTAGAATGCTCTATGACAGTCATGATAGGCGTTGTGTGTCAGCGATCAAATATCGTTTTGGGAAATGATCGCTGACAGATAAAAAAAACGAAGTTGACTTTATGGCTGTCGGCCACCATTGCTAGTACCAACCACTAGTGTCTTCCTTTTTATCTACAAGGACTTCGCCGCCCTGGGCTCCTAAGTGTATGAAAGTATGGCACGGAGCGACGGCGCCGAATACCCATATTTACACAAAGAATTTTAGAGCGCCCGCCGCGGAATTCGAACCGGCGACCTCTGGATTGTGAGTCCAGTGCGCGGTCCGATTGATCCACACGGGCGGGACGACAGATAGTTCTATCGAATATCGAGCAGTCCCGTTCAGTGATACCTGTGATCCTTTTTCAAGCATTGTGATCCCTTTTCAAGCATTGGTCTCAACAGCAGCATCCGATTGCTTGCCTTGAGAATAATATTTTATCCGTTAAACTCACTTATACCGATGGTCATATCGCTTGCTTAGGGCGATACCAGACCTTTACCTATTACAACTACAAACTTCCCGCGACACTTACGCAACCTTTTAAAACTTCATCATCCCGGTACGAGAATCAAACTCACGACCTCTGGATTAGAAACCCAGTACGCCGCAAGTCGAAACCCATCCCCTACCGGTCAGTATTCCCAGTGAGCAGATTTACTCTTTGAAGGGATCTGACTTTGCCGAGCCAGACAGGAATTGAACCCATCACTTTCCGCTTACAAGGTGAAACCCGTTACCTCACGGCCACGGTAGCTCGGCAACCTTGTTGTTTAAATTCGATCAAATTTGGTCAATCGGTCAATTTGGTCGAGTTCCACAATAGAGCTGGGAAAAAAAGCCTGCGGTTTCGCTACCTTTTTCTTAGTTAGTCAAGCATCAACATTCCCCGTGCTCCGCATCCTTTTTCCTTCCCCGGTGAATGGTGGAGATGAGAGCGGCCGGCAATGGATGACTTTCAAGGTGCTGCCTGTCCTGTTCTGGTAGAATTGGTTTTAATTCCCTTTAATCAATTTCTAAGCAACCTGGGCTGGACAATCATCACATATACATGACGAAATCCAGTCTGCAACCCGCTAAGATCACCATCTCCATGCGAATGCGAATGTTTTTTTAAGATGCGTTGGATCAACCTTTAAGGGAGCGTTCTTTTACCCCCCTCGTAACAAAATTTCCATACACATTTTTAAAATTTTGTATGGAGCGTAACACCGTCTCCGACCCCCCCCCCAACTGCGTTACTTAATAAAAGAACGCTCCCTTACCAGCTGGAGCAAAAATCTCGATTTTGCCAAAATTGGATAGTAGCCGTTTCTTCAATGATGGGCAGTATAGAACTCGGGCAATTCCTTATTTATAAATTCAAAGGGATTGACCAGGATTTGACTCCTGAACCTTTTTTGCTTTTGAAACAGAAGCCGTTCGAGTTAAGCATCTGAACAATTCGTATTATGTTAAAATAATGTTGTTGTTGATTTTATTAGGCGAACTTTAACCCTATGGGTCATTAGCTGTTAAAATAATGTATTTATTAAAATACATGCTGTGCATGGAAGACAATGACAATGAGTTCAACCAATTAAAAATCTCTGTAATTCTGTAATTCTGTAATTTCGGAATACATTCGTCCGGCTTCAGCTGAAGATTCATGCTGTCCCATGTTGCATGTTCGAGTGTAGACCTACGGAAAACCTTGCCGCGAGGAGAGGTGAGTGAGAAGTACACGAGCCACCTACGACATAATTCCTCGGGCGGCCCAGGTCAACTCGAAGTTACCCCAGGCACCCCCAGTGCAGGACACATTGGGGGTAGAAAGCGGATAGATATTTCAGTGAATACAATAATTATGGCAATATAGTTTTATATAATCCTTATTCCTTGATCTTACCTTTTGACACTATCAAACCTAGCAATATTACTATTGCATCTTACCATTCCCTTTTGATAGTGTCAACTTCAAACCTTCATCCATTGTGCAATTTACACATATTTTCCGCTATATTCTTCATGCGGAATCGTCGTCTACTTTCTTCGCCTTATTATCACTGAACCACGGCGCGATATTGTTCTCACATTCTTTTGAGCTTCAACGACCGATTGTTATTCACGCACTTATAAAAATACTTGTTCTGTTTCGCGGCTTTGTAAACAATACACATGTGTTGGCTGATACAATGACTTTTTCGGTCATCGTATGCTCGCAAGGTACATGAAAGAGAAAAAGAGAAAAAATGGGATAAGTACAATGTAAAATAAAATCGAACGTTGAATAACAGACTAACACAGAAAGAAACCTTATTTTGCAACTAAACAGAACTACCAACTTGTAACGAGAAGTTTACAAGAAAACAACTGAAGTTGTGAAATATGGGACAGGACAAACAAACTAGAATAGTTAACCAATTTTTTCAGCAGTTACATTTCTACAATAATGTATTGCGATTCCAAGATTGAAGAATGGAGTAGTTAAAGTTTGTGAGGTAAGGGACAAGTTATAGCAATAGCAAAATAAATAGATGGATAGATTTTACTAAATTTTATCTTAAAATAATAGGAAAAATCTAACTAGTTTTGAAAATAGCCAATGCACCAATTGCAAACATACAACATTTCACGTTAACACCGTATGGAGTAAGTGTGATAAACTATATGTCCACATTCGGCGCATCACCTTTTTCAAAATACAGGAAATGATAGAAGGAAGGCTCCATTGTGTAGAGCGGAAGGCTTCTACAACACTTAGTACTCAGACCAGGCATCCTCTGAAATAAGAGAGAAAGACAAATATTAAAATTTTTTTTTTTTTTTTTTTTTTGGGAGGGTGGTCCAGCCGCACATCGTTGATGTTGAAACCTCTAAACTGGGCCCTCGTCCTGTCACGTCCGTCAGTAGTCTTGTCGTACAATACAACTAGAATCAGATCTGCCAATGAATTAGTACACTTCGACCAAATAAACACTGACGCTGTATGGATCTGACTCTAGAATAAATGCACAGTTGTGTGTTATTCATAAGTCCAAAATGTTCAATTATTCATTTAAGTCCAAATATTCATTTGCTAACTACTTTGGATTGAAAATCTAAATTTTAATCTAAAATCCTCTAAACTTAATGTACAAAACTAAACGTTCCTTTAACTGTTGCAGTACTACTTCTATAAAGAAAAAAAAACAAAAAAAAAATTGTGAACTAATGTACAAATAGGATAGAAATCGCGATTTTAAAAAGAAATGATCATTTACGTCAAAAGATCCGTAGTTCCTCGATTCGCAACAATGGTCAATACAACCATAATCCGAAAACCGTTAGTTCAACAGATCAACGAATTTTGTCCGATATCATTACATTATTGATTGATCGAGACTCTATGGACAATTTGACATAAAAGAATGCCTAGTATTCTACATCTATCAAAGTTTATTGACAGCATTACTCTAACTTAACAATTGCAACTAAATTTATCATCAAATAGATTTAGAAAAGATACAGATTTATTTTAAATGCTAGTGCTAAGCAACAAATCAATTGTACTATCCTGAAGTCCCACCTAAATCCCACATTGTGATAGTGAAAAAGTCACAAAAGCAGCGGTGTCTTGTGCAATTGTGATATTTTCACTATCGGAGAACTACCTAGTTCACGAAGACAGCTTATCGGTCGACGCTTAAGCCCTGGGGCTGCGACAAAGCGAGTTCTCGTAGCATGAAGTGGTGTCCATAGTGCTTATAAAAAAGAATGTATACCCAAATTTTAACTAATGCACTAGGATCAAATCATGCCCCTTGACTGTACAAGGCCCAGGGAGTTCAACCAATTAAAAATCTCGATTAAATTTTCAAAAGGCCCTATCTGCATAGGAAACCCATGAGGGATAGGTTGTTTTGAAAATTTAATCTAGAAATCATCAAATCATTAAATCAAATTCAATAACGGATAAGTTTTGTAGTACTTTAATAGGATATAGGAGAAATTCTCGTGTGTTTGTCAGGTTACGAATTTGGTCCTTATTCCATCCAAATTTTTGAGAGAAACCTGCTTGCTCATTTCACAATAAGCTATTTATAACATGATTTTCGTTAAAAATGGTTTATAAAAGCTGAGCTTTAAAGTGCTGATACGCCAACATATCCCAAAAATGCATTTGATTCGTTTCAAGGTATTAATTTTTAACTTGCATCATATAAAATCAATTTTTTTTTTTTTTTTGGAGGGTGATCCAGCCGCACATTGTTGATGTTGAAACTTCTAAACTGGGCCCTCGTCCTGTCACGTCCGTCAGTAGTCTTGTTGTACATTACAACTAGATTCAGATCTGCCAATGAATTAGTACAAAAAAAAAATCAAATTGTTCGCTCTACAGCATTGCCTTGGCGTTCTCGATTGCGAGATTCCTACTCGAAACTAGGTGTCCAAAGGCTTGATTGTTGAGGCAATTGCAAACCTCTTTTTACACCTAAGCTTCCATCCACCCCGGGATTCAAACTGACGACCTTTGGATTGTTAGTCCAACTGCCTACCAGCGACTCCACCGAGACAGGACCCAGGGAGACGACTCCTACACCTGGACTGAGCTAACGACCTAACCTTTAGGTTAGTCCGGGGCCAACATTTACTTCCCTTCCGACGGAAGGCGTGATCAGACAAATCTCGTCTCGAAAAATGCCACCGGGACCGTCTGGGATCGAACCCAGGCCGACTGGGTGAGAGGTAATCACGCTTACCCATACACCACGGTCCCGGCTGAATTAGTACACTTCGACCAAATAAACACTGACGCTGTATGGATCTGACTCTAGAATAAATGCACAGTTGTGTGTTATTCATAAGTCCAACTTATTCAATTATTCATTTAAGTTCAAATATTCATTTGCTAACTACTTTGGATTGAAAATCTAAACTTTAATCTAAAATCCTCTAAACTTAATGTTCAAAACTAAACATTCCTTTGACTGTTGTAGTACTACTTCTATCAAAAACAATAAAAAATTATGAACTGATAAACAAATAGGATAGAATCGCGATTTTACAAAGAAATGACCATTTACGTCAAAAGATCCGTAGTTCCTCGATTCGCAACAATGGTCGATACAACCATAATCCGAAAACCGTTAGTTCAACAGATCAACGAATTTTGTCCGATATCATAACATTATTGATTGATCGAGACTCTATGGACAATTTGACATAAAAGAATGCCTAGTATTCTACATCAATCAAAGTTTATTGACAGGATTACTCTTACTTAACAATTGCAACTAATTTTAACATCAAATAGATTTGGAAAGGATACAGGTTTATTTTAAATGCTAATGCTAAGCAACAAATCAATTGTACTATCCTGAAGACCTAACCTAAATCCCACATTGTGATAGTGAAAAAGTCACAGAAGCAGCGGTGTCTTGTGCAAATGTGATATTTTCACTATCGGAGAACTACCTAGTTCACGAAGACAGCTTATCGGTCAACGCTTAAGCCCTGGGGCTGCGGCAAAGCGAGTTCTCGTAGCATGAAGTGGTGTCCATAGTGCTTATAAAAAAGAATGTATGTAATGTCCCGCCCGTGTGGATCAATCGGACCGCGCACTGGACTCACAATCCGGAGGTCGCTGGTTCGAATCCCGCGGCGGGCGCTCTAAAATTCTTTGTGTAAATATGGGTATTCGGCGCCGTCGCTCCGTGCCATACTTTCATACACTTAGGAGCCCAGGGCGGCGAAGTCCTTGTAGATAAAAAGGAAGACACTAGTGGTTGGTACTAGCAATGGTGGCCGACAGCCATAAAGTCAACTTCGTTTTTTTTATACCCAAATTTTAACTAATGCACTAGGATCAAATCATGCCCCTTGACTTTACAAGGCCCAGGGAACTTGCATCATAAAAAATCTATGCCATAAAATCGCATATTCAAATTGATGATTTAAAAATCCCCGGAAACCAGAAAAATTCCGACAAATTTTAGAATTTCGTTCCAGCGCTTAATAATGAAACGACCCCGGGCGATTCAAATCGCCCCCTCTAGTCATGATTGAGGTAAAATTCCGCAAAATGTGATATTATTCGCGACCAACCACTAAAAATATGTGATAACAAAAGAAGCCAAAAAATCCAGCAAATTTAATTAATTTACCACGTCAACCAAAGAACTTTCAGCTAGACTTCTGGGAAAGTTTGTAACTTTTCATCGTTTTGTGGGGAAAACATTCTTTCTAAACAATCTGAAACCTTCCCCCACAATCAAACAAGTTTACAGTGACTCAACTTTCCTTTCTATCGATCTGAGTTTTACGTAAATCGAGCTGTTCAAGTGTGACAAACACTAAACAGAGCAGCAGCGCCTTTACGACGTGGTTCACGGTGCAGCAGGAGGTCATCCAGCAAGTGCCTCCTGCGGCTGCCGCTGCCGTCCTGATTAATCGAACACAACAAAGTTCTGTTTTGTTTGCACGGGCATTTCAATACAGTTTATGTAAATTGAGCTACTCAGCAAGTCTTGCTGCGGCTTGTTTGCGTTTTCTGACGAATCGTGACCAGGAAGTCGTCTCTCCCTCACCTGAATTGTAGTAATCCTCAAACTCGTAATCGTTATCCGACGAGTATTCCATGTCCGATTCCTGGTCTGCCATCTTGACGACACGAGGATCTGCTCCTGGCTCTGCTGCTGCAAGTTCCACTAACGAGACAATGATTGCTCCTGTCTTCCCCTTTTCACGACGGAAGTGGTCAACACTTCAATCCCTCCTCCTTCTCCCTCTCCGGAACCACTTTACTTATTTTCTTTCCCCCTCACCACTTTTCGGCCGTGTGGCCTCTTCTTCTGCTGCTGCTGGACAGACACGATTATTTTTATTTCACCTTGAATTTTGCACTTTTTTTCAACCTTCTCTTGAACTCTTTTTTTCTCCACACTTTTTCGGTCGAAAGTTCCCGGAAGTGGCCACACTCAGAAGCTCATCGCGGACACCGAAAGGTTACGCAAATCCAACCCCTCACGAACCCTGGAACCACACTGTTACGACGGCGGAGGTAATGACCCACGGAACGAGCAGGAACCACGCAAAGATTACGCGATGACGGAGTGTGTTGTGATGGTGCTGCTGCTGGCCATCAGTCTGATTGTGAAAAACGACAGCAGCAAAAAAAAGGTCTAGCGTAAACGTCAGTGGCGGAACTAACACAAGTAAACAGAGAGCGTAGAGAGAGACACGATGGCACGCACACTGATGCAGTGGGAGCGAGTCGACGTAAAAGTCGCCTCAACTGTCAACAAACAAGTCGACATTAAATGGAAGGGATGCCAAATAAAACATTTTGTTTAAAACATGATGGAGCCGTAAAAAAAAAATAAGTAAAAAAATAAAACGCTAGAGTACCTATCACAATATGCTTCTGATAAAAAAGCAAAATATCGAAGAATTCGCAAAAATATGCATCTTTTCCAATCTGTTATTCCAACATTCAAAATAAATTAAAAGTAACAAACAAAATCATTAAATTCACAATAATTTAAAAAAAAACATACTACACACAAAGAAAAAATACTCTGAATTTAAAAAGATCGTTCGTTGGATTAAAAGTTCGCGTTGGTGAATATTCGTAGGAAGTTCAAACTTTTCAAATTAAAAGTTGGAAAGTTTTTGATACTACCATGCATTTATGGAACAAAATCGTTGTATCGGTAAAAGTGTTTTACTTTTAATTGGAAAAGAATATATAAATACACATCATTTTTTTGCTGGAATTCAGTAAAGTTTCATTGAATTTTCATCAACTGAAATTTCAGTAAACGATTCAGTAATCATTATTTTAATGAATTGGGTCCTAAAATGAAGCTTAGATTGTTGATATTATTGTTTACAGCGATAAAGCTTATTTTTCTGAGTACAATGACCCTTTGTACGACCACAAAGAGTTTAAAATGGATTTTTAAATCAATTTGGAAAAATTAACCTCGCGGTCCTTCTTGACAGAAAAGCTCCTACTTGACAGCTTGTTCCAAGGGTACCATAGTTGATCCATCGAAAAAATGTTGTCTTGTCAAAAAAAAAATTTGCATTAAAATGAAAAAAAGTGATCAGAAATGGTTTTTAATCGTGTTTTTTACCGTTATACATAAAAATTGACATAGGGCTTTAGTACCCAATTGGGTACTAAAGCCCTATGTAAATTTTTATGTACAACTGTAAAGAACACGATTAAAAACCATTTCTGATCACTTTTTTTTTCATTTTAATGCAATTTTTTTTTGACAAGACAACATTTTTACGATGGATCAACTATGGTCCCCTTGGAACGAGCTGTCAAGTAGGAGCTTTTCTGTCAAGAAGGACCGCAAGGTTAATTTTTCAAAATTGATTTAAAAATCCATTATAAACTCTATGTGGTCGTACAAAGGGTCATTGTACTCAGAAAAATAAGGCTTATCGCAGTACACAAAACATTTGCTGAAAATTCAGTAATTTACTTTTGTCAGTTTAGCAGATCAGCAATCGTTTCTGGTATTTCAGTTATCAAAATTTGATTTTGCTTGCCATTAAAAATGTTTCCATCTCGACTTGTCCTTAAAATGTATGTTTTGGATATTTTTTGATTTCTTAATTTTCTTTGAGAAATAACTGAATCTGTATTCACAAGGGGCACAAACTTTCAATAAAATTTTTAAATCCAGAAATTAATTTGAGCTGAAACGTGGCAGTACATCGATCTAACTTCTAATTAATTTCCGGATTGATAAGTATTAGCATAAAAAAACAACAAAACTTGTAGAGTTCTCGAAAAAAAATCCATAAGGCAAAGCGAAACTGATGGCAACCGGGCTATATTCGAACACTAGTCGACATAACCCAGTGAAAAATATCGTGCATGCAATCCCATGTCGGAACCTAATCGGCCCGATTCCCATCGATTTAGTTGGTTGTCGTAAAGACGGAAGTATTTTAACAAGATTACGAATTTCTGCTAACATTTCAAGTTTAAATCCACGTGTTGATCAGAAATTCAATCATTTTACGTTAAATGTAAATCAACCTACTTATTTCAAAAGATTTTTTCGCAGTTTTAACACGCTTTCAAAAATGGACCCCAACACGTGGCACTCCGGAAACGTGACTCTTGCCGAGAAGAAGCACGCGCTTTGCGCGCTACAGGAAACGATCCGGTACTGCCGAACGCCCGAGGCCCTCACCCACTCAACATCCCGCCTGGTGGCCTGTTTTTCCTCGGACCCGCAAGTGATCCAACAGTGCTGCGATCTGCTGGCACAACTGATGACCAAGGACGGGTTTACGGTGGGGCTGGCCGGCGAAGCGCTGGGTCGCTTTCTGCGCTATTTGCCGTTGTTTTTCATGAGTGACGGCAACGGCGGGGCGAAGGAAAGGATGGTTGCTGGTTTGGCGAAGCTGATTCAGAGGTAATTTTGTTGAATGGCTTTATTTTCTTAGATGTGGACTAGTACTTTCTTTCAAACAGGTTTACCAAGATCATCAATGCTAATGATCAAGTTGTAGCAGAGTTCCCCTTTGGTACACTGTTAAATTTGAACCAAATGATCTTCAACGGTTCGCTGAACGGATCTCGGCTATTGTTTGACCTAATTCTGCAAACGACGCAGCTTGCCTCAAGTCTACCAAACCGTTCTGACCACATGGTTTCGAAGGACATGAAGAAGTTTATTGCTACCAGTTACAGCTGGCTTCGCAATAGAACCAGCTCGTACACCGATGTTCTCGACCTGTCCCGCTTTGCTGATTGTCTACTCGAGACTTACTTGGGCGTCAACCCGATGGCCAAACAGTACTGGGTTGAACTCCAGCTGGAGTTGATCTACGGTACGATCTTCGATCGTCTTCTACCCGATAACCGACCCGTCATCGTCGAATTCCTTCTGACTGTTTTGTACGGATTTTTGAGACGCGAGTTGGACCTCGATGTGAAGCTTGCCGTTCTACGAGTGTTGATGCAACGTGGAGAAGGACTTCGCGGAACACTGACCACGTTCTACCGAAAGACAGCTGTCGGCGGCGATCGTCAATTTTCTCGATTCAAGGTGATCGTGACGGAAATTTTAACCCATCTGGTTTGGCGTTACGAGCAAGGTACTTCGAACGAGCAATTTCTAGATTTGAAATCGAAGCTCGACAAAATTCTACAGGACGTTGACTGGTCGGAGTTGATTGCCGGAAAGTACCGAATCTGCCAACTTCCGGTGCCTAAACTCACCAAAGCGAATCTCTGGATCATCATGTTGGTGCAGTATTTCGAAGCGGAACTGGCGGAAGATCAAATGGGACCGGAAGAAACGTTCGACTACGTGACCAACCTGGGCACGCTGTTGAGCGTTTGCTTCCTGAAGCAGTTCCAGTTGCCGGCGTTTTTGATCAAATTTGTGCTGGAGGCCGTTGCGGTAAGATTTTCAAGTGTCGCCATCTTTTTTTTTTAAACGAACGTTAGAGATTGATGCGTTTGTCACACAATAGTGTACTCTGTTTGATGGACGGTGAAATACTGTTTTTTTTTTACAGAAATGCCACAACCACACCCTTTACAAGAACAACGAACTTGTGTACAACAATCAGTTGCGCCAGCTGGTCCCATCGACCAATTTCAAAGCCGTTTTCGGACTCCTCCCGACCAGCATTCCCCGACTTCGCTGGTTCCACCAACAGGCCATCTTCCCGTACAAGGCGGAATTCCAACGTCACCAACGCTTCGAAGCGCTCCAGGAACGGCTTCTCCCGGAGTACCTGCTAACCCCACAAATCTTGACGTTCTTCCCCGAAGCATACCTCATAAAAACCCTCCTCTCGCGTGACATCGACCTCACCGTGCTGACGAACGCTTGCCTCATCCTGTCACGTGTTCAGCTGTCCGAAACCCACCTCGTCAAGCTCGTAACCTCGAAACTAACCTGCAAGAATCGAGGACTCCGCTGGCCGCACTATCTACGAGCAATTTACGGATCGCTGGCCGCACTCACGCCCGAATCCCGCACGGAACTGGTCGGATTCATCGCGATGAAGCTGTCCAACTCCAGTACGGATTCGGAACCGGACGGCCTCGTGCTGCTGGTGGACAGTCTGGTGCGGATTTTCGCCACCAACCCTAACCTCAAAGTGCCCGACGATTGGAAGTTGCGACTCAGGGACATTTCGGATGGTTTTGAAAGTTGAAAGCAAATAAAACCAGGGGAAATCATATTTTGTAAATTATAATTCTACAATAAACGTATTGCTGAATTTGGACTCGGTATTACAAAAAGCTCGTTCTAGAATTATATTTTCCGCTAAAAAATATTCACTGCGCTGGGAAAAAAGAAAAGGTAAATTACTGAACTTCTATTGCTTGCGCCGGCGGCGCACTTTGATTAAAATTGGAACATCATGATAGGCGTCGTTTATGCGATCTATCTAATGTTCGGAGTACCTAACTAATTAATTTCTTGCGTAGAGCGTCTAGATTATTTACAAAAGAAAAAAAAAGGTAGCGCGAAATAAACCTAAAGTCGTCATCGTTATTTGATTCGCGAAAGCTATAGAAAATAATACATTTAAGAAGAGGCTCGCCCAAAAAACGGATGCGAAAAATAAAATGAAATAAACACATTTCTAATTTGCACTGCGAAATCATACGAAATGGTTCGAGTCGGGTTCAAAGTTCAGTTTGTGATTATCATTTTTGTTTTATTTGATTTCTTTCTCATGCTTTACAATGTTAAGAACTGCGATGTGGGGAGGGAGGGAACGGGTGATCGATGGAGGTGCAGCATATTTAACAAGAACTTTCAATTTCTGTGTTTCTATTGTTTCTGCTTGTGTTTCGTTCAACAGTTTAAGATTTGGTGCGGTTCACATTTGGTCGAGGAAGTTATTTGATCAAACTTTGCCGTCATAGGCCTTTTTGGAAAGTGAGCTTCCGTAACGCATTGGCTACCAAAGTCGACATAGTCGACGCGCTTGGCTCAGCTGTCAAAGTCGGAAATACCGCGTGCTCAGTTTTCAGTCTAATTCGATCTAGTTTTGAAGAAAAATTTAACCGAATCAAATCGAACATGATTCGTTTTCACAGCTTTTCGAGTTTGTTTTGACTTTTCTTTTGTTATTGAATTCAAAAACAACAAAAGAATGCGTTAAACAAACTCGAAACGCCGTAGAAAAGAGCACTTTTTGTGTATCATCTTGGAGAAAAATGACAGGTCAGCGTAGCGGTGACAGTTATGTGCGTGTGGCGAATTCCGGGCAAATTTGACATGTAACCCCCGTTCAGATCCTGACAACCAAAATCTACCTCCAAAAGTACGCTATGGTGGCAAAATTTGATCAAATTACCACTCCAAATTGGGAACCGCATTCTACGAGTGTTTATAGAAATATATAGGCGCTGTCGTTGACTATTTTTGCAGTCCAGATTATTGAGTTTGCATTTCCGTAGAAACTACGTTTCTACCGCACAGTTCAATATTGATTATTCATTCAGATTTGTATTGGCTGTCGATTATATGAGAAGGGTTTCTTGCTTTAACTTGAAAGATCTAAGATTTTAGGGTCGTTTTGCTGCATCTTCCCCAAGGGAAGATTGTTCACTTACGGACAATGAGTAGGAGATATTTAAATAGTAACAGTAAATGTTTAGTTTAGTTACATTCTTTCGGTTTTTTCTTTGTTTCTCGATCCTATCCATTTTTTTTCAAATTGATTCCGTTTACTTGCGGCAAAGATATGAAGCGATGTGAATATGCAAGGTTTGTTTTTTGTTTTCTTCCTAAGAGAAAATGAAATGATTCTAATCAAATGTGTTTTTTTTTGTATATGAGTTTAGTGTACATAATTGTTTCGCATCGCGCGCTCGCGTGAGTCCTTTCTCGATTTAATGGCAATGTTTCCGACGACGATGCTTTTCGCCTAGCAATTCCGTACTTTTTACTTTCTTTCTCTTTTTCTCTCTGTATAAGTTTTGTAAAGGTTAATTTTTACAAATAAAAAATATTCTTGTATATACCTTTTGAGCATTGGTTCGCGTTCATTCTTCGTCGCACTCATTCTGAGTTCTCTCACGCTCAATTTACTTATTCTTTGCATACGGCTAAATAAAAACAGACGGGGTCACGTGACTAAATTAAATTGATCTACGCGTTTACAAAGTATACTATATAAAGTTAGGGTGAGGACGACTTTTTCATGAAACTTCAGAACGCGGAAATTCCTCCAACGGAAGCAACGAAACTGGAAAGTTGTGGACAGCAGTAATAATTTACCGAAAGTAGCGTGGCGTTCTGACTATTCCGCGCGCGGACAGGCATTGTTGCATTGCTCGTGTTATTTTTTCGTTCGTTCCGTGCCTAACCATCATACTACCTTAGCTATGTACAAGAATCTGTCGCTGTTTTCCGCAATCCTCTCAAACACAGCGTTAGATCAAGGTCTCCCTCTCCGGGAGGATGCGTTGCGATCAACACTAAAATTAGTCCAGAATTAACTTCTCATCAAAATCAAACTTCCCCAATGCCCAACTCACCTACGCATACAACGTACTCTCGATGTAGCTCGTCGGCACGAATCCCTCCTCCCAGCCGGTGGGACCGCATAACCTCCGGACGCGCGTCCAGCCATCGCCCTGGTCCAGCTCTATCACGAGCAGCTCCTCACCCTCGGACATCGGAATGCTTCCCTCACTCGTGGCTAAAAATCGCAACAACAAAAGATTAAGATCCACAAACCCCTTCAAGACAAGTCACCAACTCACCATCGAACGGGTACAGCGCCTTGCACGTTCCGAGCGGTTGCAGCGCGTCCGCCTCGTAGTACATCTCGTCGTTGATGGGCTGGTCGTTGGTGCTGCCCTGGCCGGAACCGGGCAGCGATGTGTGCGACGTGCCGAGGCCACTCTCGGGACTAGCGGAACTGCTGCAAGGAGGCATTGAGAGGTGCTTAGTTAGCGGGGGATTCTTGATTGTTTCAGGGGTTTTCTTTCAAATTAAGCTCGGCATGCAATAATGGGTGAGATGGAAACGAAATGGAAACTAAGAAGGAAGAGGTTGTTTTAAACATGCTGGATAGTTGAATAAGTTGTAAAAGAATAACTTGCAAAAGATCGAAAGACTGGTATAACTTCAAAATAAGTGCAAGTTTGTTATACATAGCACTGGAAACAATACTGAACTTGCACACATCATAAACATAGAAACTCAAAAGTACATTCTTTACTTTTAATGATTCTTACAAGTGAAATTGCATGCAATATGTACGAGAAGCGAACCTCACTAATTCCCCATGCAAACTTTGGAGAAAAACAATGCGGCCCACCAATTCTTTTAACTCTAAATTTACGTATCTATATATATATATAAAATTTCGACGGTTTTGTTCGAACGCGAATCAGTTCAAAACGGAGCGTCGTAGCGAGGTGCTTTTTGTTGCGTTGGGTTCGTTAAAGTCCAGGGAAGGTTCATACGCCAAAAAGTGACAACTTTGGTCACTCTGGAATCGATTCCGGAAAATCTGCAGATTGTATGGGAAAAGCTGCGTAAAATTAAATTTTGATCACAGGAGGCTGAATCAGCAAACAAGCAAGAAACGCCAGGAAACCAAAAAAGGGCAGGACGAAGTTTGCCGGGAAGAGCTTGTTTTTTATGAATTTGTAGTGTTTGCTTCCTCATGAATTGAGAATGTGCAGAAAAAGTGTCAGTCGGTGTAATTTATTTGCTAACGCATAGGCCCTTTAGAAAAGACAACGCCGTAACGTCAAAGTCGACATAAGCGCAACGCTCGAGTCAGATGACATTTGCGTGACGCTCAGATAAAAAAAAACATGTTCAGTCGAACTTCGTTTATCACGTTGAAAAGTTGAACATTTTACGGATTGAAGTAGTGCAAATAATTGAGATTTCGATTGATTGTCGAAAAAGGGAATGGAAGTGGTGGAGAACAGGATACCTTGGAAATTTTCTAATTCGATCTAGTTTTGAAGAAATATTGTGTGATTCTCAAACGTCAAACACTGCAAAGTTGCTGCCGGATCTTTTTAGGAAGAGATCCGGTAAAATCTGGCAGCAAGTTGGTTTAGATTTGACGAATGCTGGGGGAGTTTAGTAATGTTTAGTTCTGTTCCGGGATACACTGAATGTTGACATTTGGTACTTAGGACTCCTCATAAAGGAAGTCAACAATAGCGACGGAAGAATCCGGAGAAAATTGTTTGTAAACAAAATTGTAACGATAAAAAATCATTTTCAGACTGATTAGGAAGTTCGGTAGAGATAGCAAATTCTTGACTTTTTCCCGACACTTCCAACTTGATGGCCAGCTGAAATCTGTAATATTGGTTTCAAAAAACGTGCAAACGAAACCCACGCGACATACTTCACAAAAATATTCAAACAAGCACGCATTATCATAACAAGTCAAGGTTAGTTACATGAACAGGACTCCAAAATCTACTAATCGAGTGAACGTATGACTGATGAACGAATGCAACGGAATGAAACTAGACTCGGGGCTTGAGGGAGGGAGGGAGGATGAAAAAAGGACAATAAGAACAACATGAGCATTGTAACAACTTCTCTAGGGTGATACGAATAAAAATGTATGGAGAATGAAGGTAGAAAAACAAAGGCAAATGTATAAATATAGTGGTAAGAATTCAGATTATACCCGTTATTGTTAATATTAAGCCCACTTTGCGGTTGCTGTACACTACTCTCTGATGCTGACCTGCTTAAGCTACCGGCGTCGTGGTCCGGATGGTCCTCGCCGTGGTCATGGTCGTGGTTGTCGTGATTGCTGCTGCCGTTGGAATGTCTGTAATTCGAGAGACTTGAGACGCGGGGTGGGTTAGGTTAGGCTTTGAACGAACAACACACGAGGATCGCAACTTCTACTCACCTGGAGGACCGCTGGGCACTGCCCCCGTTGACGCCGTTCACGGTTCGGTTCGCCTGCGGGCTGTGCTGGGCGATGGTTTGACTGTTGGCCTGATCGAGCAGCTTCTGGTACCGCTGGAGCTCGAGCCGCAGCTTGTCCAGCTTGTTGACGGACTCGTTGAGCTGTTCCTCGACGGAGCGCGGGTCGCCGAGCAGCGAGTTGGCCTCGTACACGCCCTTCATCTTCATGAGGCCTTCGCTGGCGGCTTGCTCCTGGGCGACCTTCTGCTGCAGCTCCTGGACCTTGCCCATGAGCTTTTTCCGCCGCTGCGTCGGCGGCAGGTCGCTGAAATCTTCCTTCATACCGTCCGTCGAGAGGTTGTTCTGAAAAAGTTGGGATTGTTGGAATTAGTTGAAGTCGTTGAAGATCTTCGGGATGATAATCTACAGAGACTTGCGCCATGCAAACGGTGAGATCGCAGACAAACAGACGTAAAAATTAAACAACTCAATAATAGACTCTCACTAGAGACATCTAGTTGTGACGCTTTAAATGAGCTGTGGTGAATTCAAAACAGCCGTGGTGAGTTTCCAAGCAATTCAAATCGACCGTTAAAATTTTAAGCGATTTACGTTTGTTTTCTGCGGCGAGATGTACGACTTCTCAAAAATGTGGTGAGTTTATAAAAAAACAATACTTAAATAGGTAAGATTCACACAAAGTTTGTAAGAAACGCACACACATAGGCTCTAAACTCTCACAGAAAGAGGCCACACGCACAGAGTTGTTTCAAAGATTTGGGAAAATTTTGTTAGTAGTACCAAAGAAAGCTAACGGGCCGAAAAGGGTGACACACACTCGTTGAAACAATTGCTTGAATCGTTCATTTTTTTTCCGAAAAGAAATATAAAACAGTAGAAAAAGAGCGAAGTAGAATAAAACCAAAACTAGATTACTCAAGAAACACTTTTTAGCATACCTTCACTTGAATGCAGGCTTCAACAATCTTCTGTTATTTTTTTAACGTAAAATAATTCGTGTGCATTTTTTTGTTTGTTACAAGGTGTACCAATTTGGAATGTTGTGACCCCCGGAAAATTGCACCACGAATTGCATCAAATTTGGTTAATTTCCAAATCACGAGTGAATGTTTTGTTTTGTGTATTTGTTGTGGTGTGGAAAGGAAGTCGACGACGCGACGCGCAAACAAAAAGAAGAAGAAAGCGGAAGAAAGAGAAAGAGAGATTAATTGATCAGGTATTTGGTTCACGTTTTGCTATAAATACATAATACAACACACACAGGGGCAGGGCACTTGGCTATGGCTATAAAAGACAGACACAAAACCCGGCTAAAGGACAGCCATCTAGCGAAGAAGCTCGAGGGGGAGAGTTGCGCAACTCTGCGGTAGCGTGCATGTTGTACTTGAGTGATTTGTAGTAAGAGGAGTGTATTTTTTTTTAAATTTGCATATGACCCGAATTCAAAAAGTTAGCGCATAATAGCATAGATTTTGGCAACATTTTAATTCTAAGTGTAAAACACGCAAATTTTCCTGAAACGCTTCATTTAAATTGTAAAATATCTAATACAACAATATTACGTATTTTTTTGTAATCTGAGTAATTCTCGCTGAAAGTGGACCACTATTTACACAAGGTGCTCAAAAATCAAAAGCAATGTACTTTTCCAATAGCCCCCACCAAGTTATGAACGAAACCATGTTTGGTTGGTTAAATTTGTCCTCACCTCGGCGCCACGAAGCTAAAACATTTTTTTTTAATTGGTAATTTTTTGACTTAGGCGCGCCTACAAAATTGCTCATAACTTTGCAAAAGTTCAACGAACCCTTGATGTTTAGGGGTGTTTTGGAAAGGAAATGAGCAGAGCTTTCGAATGCACTTGTCAGAAAAATACCGTTCCATATATTTTTTAGCCACAAAACACCAATGTATTTTTAAAAGTCATTTTTGAAGGCCGGCGCCCCGCTTTATCGAAAAACTGACAAATCCATTCGAAAGCTGAGACGATTTCACATAAAGGACCAATAAATCTAAGGTGTAAGTTCCTCCTATCTTTTTTAATCTAATTTTGATTCTGCGAGCGCAGCGCTCCGTTCGCATTTTGGGCACCCAAAATGTTGCAATTTCTTGCCCCATTTTAAGGTTTTGTCAAAAAAACATATGTGCTCACTTTTTAAATGATCGTTTATTGTCCAAGGATCAAAATGCACTTTCGATAATTGACGATAATTGAATATTTATGTTTTTGGGTTCTTCCAGCCAATTTAATGTCGAAAAATTGTTTTTTTTTTTTTTTTTTTTTTTTTTTTTTGTAAAATGCTCACTTGCAATTGGGTGGACTTTTTTTCAGTAGAACTAATGAATTTAGCATGTAGGAAATTTCACCACGAACATTTTTCTCTAAAAGAAAACGTAATTTCGATACTCCAGTGCCAAGATATTTAAGTTTTAGTGAGAAAAAAAAGTGCCAATTTTACAAATTTCTCCGACAACTAGCACGGCCTATTATTTACATGCGGCTTATGTTTTGAAGGCCAGAGTATGGTTTCTTATAGTTATTTTGGTCGCTGAATTCGGATCTGGAATCTAATTTCAGATTAACAGTGAACAGTGATATTTTAGCCACGCTCAAATATTATTTGCGTGTATTCCCCATAGCCACTTAGGGATCGGCAGCCGAAGCCGCTAACCACCGCGCCACGAGGCCTCTCAAAACAATCAGAAGTTGAAAAAAAAACAATCTCCATAAAAAAATCCGTGAGTAAAACATCAATTAAAGGTGAGCGAAAGATGAAATATGACCGAATTCACTAGCGATTAAAATTACAGCATATTACCGCAAATAACTTTTGGGCGTGGCTCCAAATCTAAATGTTAATCTGAAATTTGATTCCAGATCCGAATTCAGTGACCAAAATAACTATAAGAAACCATACTCTGGCCTTCAAAACATATGCCGCATGTAAATAATAGGCCGTGCTAGTTGTCGGAGAAATTTGTAAAATTGGCACTTTTTTTTTCACACTAAAACTTATATGTATCGAAATTACGTTTTCTTTTAGAGAAAAATGTTCGTGGTGAAATTTCCTACATGCTAAATTCATTAGTTCTACTGAAAAAAGTCCACCCAATTGCAAGTGAGCATTTTACAAAAAAAAAAAAAAAAACAATTTTTCGACATTAAATTGGCTGGAAGAACCCAAAAACATAAATATTCAATTATCGTCAGTTATCGAAAGTGCATTTTGATTTCCTACATGCTAAATTCATTAGTTCTACTGAAAAAAGTCCACCCAATTGCAAGTGAGCATTTTACAAAAAAAAAAAAAAAAAAAAAAAAAACAATTTTTCGACATTAAATTGCCTGGAAGAACCCAAAAACATAAAATTGGTCAATTATCAAAAGTGCGTTTTGATCCTTGGACAATAAACTATCATTTAAAAAGTGAGCACCTATATTTTTCGACAAAACTTTAAAATGGGGCAAGCAAATTGCAACATTTTGGGCGCCCGAAATGCGAACGGAGCGCTGCGCTCGCAGAATCAAAATTAGATTAAAAAAGATAGGAGGAACATACACCTTAGATTTATTGGTCCTTTATGTGAAATCGTCTCAGCTTTCGAATGGATTTGTCAGTTTTTCGATAAAGCGGGGCGCCGGCCTTCAAAAATGACTTTTAAAAAAACATTGGTGTTTTGTGGCTAAAAAATATATGGAACGGTATTTTTCTGACAAGTGCATTCGAAAGCTCTGCTCATTTCCTTTCCAAAACACCCCTAAACATCAAGGGTTCGTTGAACTTTTGCAAAGTTATGAGCAATTTTGTAGGCGCACCTAAGTCAAAAAATTACCAATTAAAAAAAATGTTTTAGCTTCGTGGCGCCGAGGTGAGGACAAATTTAATCAACCAAACATGGTTTCGTTCATAACTTGGTGGGAGCTATTGGAAAAGTACATTGCTTTTGATTTTTGAGCACCTTGTGTAAATAGTGGTCCACTTTCAGCGAGAATTACTCATCTATGAAAGTTTTCGGCATTTTATATTATTTTTACTAAAAAACAATTTCTGATCACTTTTTGTTATTTTGATGCAAAAAAAAGTTGCCAAGACAACCTTTTTTCGATGGATCTAACTATGGAAAGAACTGTCAAGTAGGACTTTTTCTGTCAAGAAGGACCGAGAGGTTAATTTTTTAAAATTGATTTAAAAATTCATTTTAAACTCTTTGTGGTTGTATAAAGGGTCATTGTACTCAGAAAAATAAGCTCTATCGTTGTGAACAATAATATCAGCCATCTAAGCTTCATTTTAGGACCCAATTATGATAAAATATGAATATTAAAAAATATGGTGTTTTGTAAAAAATACTGAATTTTAAACTAACAACCAACAAACAATTTTAATGTAGTAAATTATCGTGTTATTTGATACCCATTTTGGAAACTGTGAAAATTTTAGTATTTTGAAAAATACAGTATTATGCGAAACTTCAAAATTTAAAATTATAAATATTTTACAAAAAGGCATTATTTTTCGCCAAAACTGTAGCTTCGAGCAAATCTGTAGAAAAAATGGAACGGCAGTTTTTTGAGAACTTTAACTCGATTCTTAGAGGCTCTCCATAGAAACATTAAATGAAATCAAACCACGAAAAAAATCTTTCACTCTCTGATAAAAAAAAATTAAATATTTCATTATATTGAACTTTTTGTCATCCCCTTTTTGATTTCAAGGACATTATTGTTACAAGGTTGATAATCGATAAAATTATCGTCGATAATATTATCGTCTAACGATAACGATAATGGTTATCCTTATCGTCGGGACGATAACGATGATCTATCGTTATCGTTATGATTATTCCGATAATTCTATCGGCGATAATCCGAAAGTGGACGATAACTAATTTTTAAAACCTTTCTTAAATTGGCTTAGTCCATCAATATTTTCAACGCAAGAGTACTCAATTTTTCATAATTTGCAATATGGGTGTTGCGAACGGCGATTGACAGGCAGATCCGGGCACCGGTTTCGTGAACGGCAAAGTGAAGAAAACTCCAAATTTGCGCACGTTACAAACTAAAATTATTTATTAGTTAATTACAGATAGTTTCACAAATACACAATATGCTTACGACTTCGGTGCGCCCGCACTACCGCTCGCTTCAAACAGTTGTTTATTTCTAATTCTACTTTGAGCAGTAGCACGGGCACCAGGTCATCGTAAGCACACACAAAGAACGATACACAAGAAGTTCAGCAGCAGTGTCCGAGGGGCACGCCACTCTGCGTTTATACGCAACAATGGGTATCAAACGAAAATTTGAGTATTTCATTCAAAAAACTCTGAAACAGTAAAAATACATGCATAATTTCGAATCGTTCGATACCCATATTGCGAATTAAAAAAATTTGGGTATTTTCGAGAAAATACGGTATTTTGTGAAAAATTTAGTATCTTTTTTTAAGAAAAAACTTAAACAGTAAAAAGCTTTCAAAATTTCGAATCGTTTGATACCCATATTGCGAAATATAGAAAATTGATTATTTTCGAGGAAATACGGCATTTTTTTAAAAGTTTTGTATTTCATTCAAAAAACTCGATATTTTGTAATTTTATTTAGTATTTACACTTTAAAACTTAACCTATTATCAAACAAATATTTTCTAAGAGGATGCTTGAAAATTCAACATAATTTGGTTGGATTTAGTCAATTTTAGAAATATATTAAATATAAGTTATTGTCCGTTATTGCCGATAGAATTGTCGGAATAACGATAACGATAGATTATCGTTATCGTCCCGACGATACCGATAGTTCGTCAATTTTATCGTTAACAACCGTGATTGTTAAGTTTCTATTTTTACAAAAATTGTCAAGAGTTTTTTTAATTTGTTATTTTTTTTAAAGTGAATTCATTCTTTAGAAAATGCCTATTATTTGAGGATCTGAAAAAGTCGAGAAATAGTTGAAAATTTAAAAATTGGATTTGAGTGGTCACTCTGAATAATATTGTTTAATCGTTTTAAAATTTGCAAAACATAGAAAATTTCAGAAAAATGTGGTTAAAAAAAGTTTTAATTTAGCCAGTTTCAGCATGTTTACCAATAAATTGTACCATTGGTAAATTTGTCAATTTCTAATGAAAAATCGCTTATAGGTCAAGTTTTCCCATTTCATAAATTACAATGCACAACTCAAATAAAATAAATTTAATTTAATACACTCACAAGGAATTCCCCTTGCAAGCATTACATCATTCCAACCCACAAGTGGCACAATTTCACGTACTTCTTTCTCATACAAAGCACAACTGACCAGCTGCCAAAGGCGCCGATAACAATAAAGACATGATGGCATCATCGCTCGTTGGAAGGCTCCAAGTCACGTCGTCCCTTCGGACGAGCTTGTTTTACGCAATCGAGTCCTTCACCTCCTACAAACTGCCGGAAGATTGCTCGATTGCTTCCGGATGCCTTTAATATGTGTGTGGGCACGGTTCCGCCGGTAATTATTGAATCGATTAGGAGTGCTACACTGACTCACAAATCGACGTCGTCGTGCTATCATGTCGCACCCGCCATTTCGACGTTCCGAGAAAAACGCGTTTTAATGTTTGACCTTGAATAAACAATAACGAGAGCACGCAATGTAAACAATAAAAAACACGTTTTGTTTGGTTGACCATTCTGTGTATTGCCCCGAAGTTTGATTGTATTTGGTTGCCGGAGTCCCGAGTTATAATTACAAATGTTTACGGTAGTCTCACTTGTACGTGCGTCAAACGCATCCTGACCTGAAATCCCTTTGGCCAATTGTCGCACTTACATCAATTTTCAGGGAGTGACAAGATAGCACGACAAGATTGAAACTTGTTTCATATGAAAAGTGACAAAAATCCGCGGAGCTTTTTTGGTTTTTATTGAATATCTCAGGATTGAAATCGAATTTTGTGGATCTGTGAAGGTTAAAAGGTGAGGCATTGGGAGCTGCACAAAATTGCGTTCTTAACTCAATTTGGCCCAAAATGCACGTACGACAAGTTAGCACGACGGCGACGAAATGTTGCCTAAATTATCTCAATTGAAAATTTACCGGTCAATTTGAACGATAAGAAATTCACCACGGCGATTTTAAATTCACCACAACTCATTTCCAAGCGATTGACAGTTACAGTCCAACAAGCAAAAGTGCACCAGCTGCGCAAAACATCCACCCCCGCAGCATGGGCTGACCAATTTGATTGATGACCGCGTCTCAATTGACCAACGTTTGGCGAAATTTGGTCGAAAGTTTACCCTGTCCCCTCGAGGGATGGATTTTTAAGGTTTCGCAACGAGTCGCTAATGATTTTAAAACGCGTCGAAGGGTGAGGCTCACTTTCACCATTAGTCGGCGACTATTTATTCGATTACGTGAGGTATTAATGGTTTTTGAAGGTGCGCAGGTTTTTGGTGACAAGTGGCGAGCTTGAGGAATTTTTGATAAGGGAAATTTGCTTGAATATGTTTGAATTTTCGAATTAGTTTGGTCGTTTAATTTCAAATGTTTCAAAGTTCTCATTTTTTTTTTTGAATGTCATTCATTTATTATATAATTTTATACACAAATAACTAAAATAGCAACACTGCAGTTTTGCACTGAAATGATATACTACAGTTCGGCGTGCATTTTAAAGATCATGGCAGCATCATTCTTGAAATATTATGCTGATTGCTAGTATGAAACCATTTTTATTGCAGATTATAGTTGATTTTGAGTTCTTCAAGCAGGAAAAAGAGACAGTTTTAAGCAGATTTTTGCAAATAATATTCACAATGTGCAAGCAAAGGACAATAGCATTTTTATCAATTTTTCAAATCTTTTGGTTCACAAGCATTTAAAAACTAGTCACAACACTGAAAGCCTGTGTTCAATATACAAAGTTTTCCCCCGATTTTTTGTTTATTCAGCGATAACATTTATCAGCAATTTTGTGTTTGTTTGTTTGGCATATTGTGTATCTGTGTGTAAGCAAAGTGCAGTGCGCAGCTCCGATTTTAGCAACATCCTAACACGCACACAGTGACATAAAACGCGTTAAATACTCACATTTGCCGAAACGGAACGGATTTTCGTTGTCGCGTTGGTTTTATCGTTTCGGGTATTCGTCACACAAACACAGATTTTTGGGGTTAGTTGAGAGTGAAGAGATTAAAAAGTAAACAACACTTTGAGTAAAAATGTGTAAAGCGAAAAATGCGTTTAAAAATAGTCGAAAAGGAAACGATTGAGACGCACAAAAACAATTGTCACGTTATCTTCTCGTTTGTAGGGTGTAAATTTGGATGTTCTCAATCGCTCTTTCGTTTTGCTTATCATCTATGTAGTGCACTAAACCCAACAAAAAAGCCCCCTGCGACAAGATAACAACTGCCGATAAGACGTTTCGACATGTCGAAAAATGATTCTTCTGTTTGTTCCAGTTTTGGAAAAGTTCGTTATCTGATTGACCAGCATTTAAAAATGTCACCACATTCGAACAAACTTTATAATTTTTTATTAAAATCAAAAAACTTTTCCAAATTTCGTTTCCAAATAAACCATTTTCAAACGTTAGTCAAGCAACTCGCGTGCCCTGGCACGCTTCCCTCCTACCCCTTCCCAGAAAGGAACTTGGGCCGGTCAATTATAGATAACTAATTTTACGATGTTCAATCTTGGTGAGGTTGACTTTCGTTTAGCGTGCTGCCGCGCCCGTTTCTTCCACTCTCCATGAATGAAGGCACACGAGAGAGTTTTGTTATTTTGTTGATTGGAAAACTGTTGACGGTTGGCAATAAAAAGCAGTTATTTAGGTAGCGATGATGGCACGGGGAAAAAATGGGGATGAAGGGGAGAAACTATTTGGATTGAGGAAAAGATTGTCCTGACTCGGGAAATAAGGAGTTATGATTTATTCTCTTGAATATTAATTTATGTTCAAATGGAAAACAAGGAAGTTTTGATGCCTGAACAAATTTAATTAAACTCTTTGAAAATGCAGATGATTCTTTTAAAACAAACACAATTTTCATTGTGGCTTGTATTTCCGAAGATTATTAAAACAATATAAGGCCACTGCAAGTATTTTATTAATTTTACGTCTGAAAACATTTTTTTTCATGATCTTAAAATATTTGAAATGAAAAAAAAAACCAAATAAAGATCCTTGATTTTTTTTGTTTCCACTTTTGTGACCACCTCAGTCAATGCAGCCTTTCTTAAAAAATCAATTGCAAAATCTTCCTATTTGTAAAATTTATTTCACCCGAATGCAGGCAAAAATCCTGCCAAAAGATTTGTAAAAGCGAGTTTCCAAATAAATCCGCTAGAGGTCGAAAATCAATCAAGGTGTTAATAAGGATATCAGTCCAGTACATTTTGAGGTTATCTGAAAATCAACCCTTTTTATGCATTCAGCAAAGGTGTTTGTTAATGTAACTATTGAAATACTTCATCAAACTTAATGTTTTTTCAAAAGAGATTTTTGGGGACTCGAGAAGTATCGAATGACAATTATCCGGCCAAAATCGGTCACGTTAGTTCCGACAAAATCGAGTGAAAGCTTGTCTATTTTGATTTTTGCAAATAAATATTTATTCAACACTATTTAAACAAAATATTTAATTCACATTTTTTTTTATTATGTATGATAACAAGACAACTGTAATCGCGTTTTATGTGAATTTCACAGACTATTTCTTGGTCGAGATCAATGTCGAGTGAAAAAACTAAAATATGTATAACAGCTTTTTTGTAAACAATATATTTTTGACGAAATGTTTGAACCTTTAAATTACAAATTCAATGAAAAATTGTAAAATTTTCTGCTCTTTTTATTAAAAAATATTTCTAAATTCTGAAATTTACTCAAATTATTGAAAATGTCAAAAATAATTATTTTAAGCACTTTCAAAAGTTATACTTAATTGTAAAATTTCAAAATTATTTTTACTGAAAAGAGCAAAAATTTTTACAAATGTTGCAAAACAGTGCAAATTAGATGAAAAACTATTTTTTCTCAAAAATTGTAAAATTTTCTGCTCTTTTGAGTCGTGTGGTGTTCGTGGGGGAGATCAGTTGGCGAATCGACGCGCGTGAATTCGAGAGAAAGTGCTAGAAGATGTGTCGCGTGGCCTTGCGAATCTGGCCCTCAGTCGTGTGGTGTTCGTGGGGGAGATCAGTAGGTGAATCGACGCGTGAGAATCCGCGAGAAAGTGCTAGAAGTTTCTTGAATTCATTGAAAGGGTGTGTCGCGTGGCCTTGCGAGTCTGGCCCTCAGTCGTGTGGTGTTCGTGGGGGAGATCAGTAGGCGAATCGACGCGCGAGAATCCGAGAGAAAGTGCTAGAAGATGTGTCGCGTGGCCTTGCGAATCTGGCCCTCAGTCGTGTGGTGTTCGTGGGGGAGATCAGTAGGTGAATCGACGCGCGAGAATCCGAGAGAAAGTGCTAGAAGTTTCTTGAATTCATTGAAAGGGTGTGTCGCGTGGCCTTGCGAGTCTGGCCCTCAGTCGTGTGGTGTTCGTGGGGGAGATCAGTTGGCGAATCGACGCGCGAGAATTCGAGAGAAAGTGCTAGAAGTTTCTTGAATTCATTGAAAGGGTGTGTCGCGTGGCCTTGCGAGTCTGGCCCTCAGTCGTGTGGTGTTCGTGGGGGAGATCAGTAGGCGAATCGACGCGCGAGAATTCGAGAGAAAGTGCTAGAAGTTTCTTGAATTCATTGAAAGGGTGTGTCGCGTGGCCTTGCGAATCTGGCCCTCAGTCGTGTGGTGTTCGTGGGGGAGATCAGTAGGCGAATCGACGCGCGAGAATTCGAGAGAAAGTGCTAGAAGATGTGTCGCGTGGCCTTGAGAGTTTGGCCCTCAGTCGTGTGGTGTTCGTGGGGGAGATCAGTTGGCGAATCGACGCGCGAGAGTCCGCGGCAAAGTAGTGAAGTTTCTTGAATTTATTGATAGAAGGCTTCGCGTCGTCGTGGATATATTGTCTTACTGTTTTTGAGCCGGTTGTTTGCGGTCCGGACTGGATAAATTCGTGGTTAAGTTGGTTGTAAAGAAGTCGTGCGCGAAGAACTTCCTGATATCGATTGAAACAATTCGGTGTATCAGCACTATTAGAGGTTTGCATGATAACGAATAATACGTTACTAAAAATTTAATTTTGTTTTGAAAGCCCTTCCCATAGCATCGATGCTCGGATGGCACGCCGACGGTAAGAACTAAAAAATACGGGATTGAGAATATAATTAAGTCCTTTTCAAAGCGTCGAAGCTCGGAAGGCAACGATTATGTTTCACTTTCTGGTCATATCATCTACCAATAATAAATCCGGATCTATTTTAAATTGTACGTCACCGAATAATGCGTTAATTCAAATTTCATTTCGTTTTGAAAGTCCATCCCAAAGCATCGTTGCTCGGATGGCACGGCGGCGGTTTGAAGTAAAAAATACGCGAATGATAAGTCCTTCTCATAGCGCCGTAACTCAGAAGGCAACGATTATGGTTCACATTCTGGTCATATCATCTACCAAGATGAATCCTGACCTTCCCTTTCCTTCCCCTACTAACACAAACCCCCCCTTCCCGTGATGCTTGAAGGAGATGCTGTGGATTCAACGGTCTCACGCGGTGTCAACAGGTATAGAGCGACAAACTCTGTGTCTGATGAGTCTGCAACTTCAACTATCGGACTAACATTCCTACCTTTGTTGAACTGCATCTCCTTGGGGGGGCGCCGGTATTGACTTAAAGCAGAGATCTTCAGGGGTTATACAGTGAGGATGATTAGCTCCCACTACTCATCTGTTGGTTCATTGTGTAACTTCAGCTGATCCGTCAATAACGGAGTAGCAGCTCATTGGCAGTCAACCATGCTCATGCTCATGCTCATGCTCATGCTCATGCTCAAAATTGTAAAATTTTCTGCTCTTTTTATTAAAAAATATTTCTAAATTCTTAAATTTACCCAAATTATTGAAAATGTCAAAAATAATTATTTTAAGCACTTTCAATTTTTTTTTTTCAAAAAACCATGGCCTTGGTACCAGATTTTGCATCATTTTAAACTCCAGTGCAAAATATGCATTTTTCAATACATATATTTTCGCGAAAATTAAAAAAAAAACGTTTTTTAGAAATTCATTAACAAAAAGTAAAAAAAAATCGGGAGATTTTTTTTCAGTGTACTTATTTTTTCCAATCATAACTTACAACTTGGCCAAAGACACCAAATCGATCAGAAAATCACTTTTCAAGATACAGATTTTCGAATATTCACATGCCCATTTTGTATGATCAGCCTTCAAAATTGTATGGATCATTGTATGGAAAAACTAATGATGAAAAATGGCTTCTTTTGACAATGAACAAAGTTTATTTCGAATCAATAAATACAAAATTAAATATCTCGAAAAAACATTGAGAAATTCTAGATAATTCCTTAGCTGTATTAGAAAGTTGAATAAGATTTTCTGATCGATTTGATGACCAAGTTGTAGTTTCTGATGGGTAGAATTAAAAAAAAGTTACACTTTTATGAAAAATGCAGGTTTTTAAATTTACTTAGGTATCTAAAAAAATGCTTATTTTTATTTTTTCAACTGATAGAGATCAAAAAGGCTAGCTTTCAGGTAAGGGCAAGTAAGAACTATTTTTTCTCTCGATGTTTTAAAATTTTGGAAAATGAACTCAATCATTTTTCGAAAAATAATGTTTGAAGATTTTGTTAAAAGTAAGTTTAACTGAGCAAATAAACAATAATTTTACTTTTTGAGCGTAAAAAGAATTGAAATTGAAGAGGTAAGTTTTCTACGTGTTTTTAAATTATTTTTTTCAAATTAAAGACCTTTTCAAATGTTAGCGTTGATCATTTAAAAAAATATATATTTGAAATATATCTTAAAACCGGTTCAGTTTCTGATGCAACCGAAAAATATTGTTTGCAAAAAGATTTAAAACAAATTTAGACTACTTTTAAACCCAAATTGATCCAGAATTAGATACAAGTATGCAACCCTTAACAATGATTTATAGTGAGCGCATTTCCAAAACATTTATATTTTATAGTGAAATTCATAACTCCATGAAACTAATTTTTTTGGCCAAGGTACCAGAACCCAGTAATTTGACAAATTGGCAAACTAAGTTTCCGCAGTGGAATTCCAACTTTAACTGACTTGGAATGTTCGTGAAAAAAATATATATTCAGAAACTGAAGAAAACAACAACATTTAGAACTTTTTGGGACGAAACATCAACTTAGAGAATTCATGAGACGGTGGTTGGGGGTGACATTCGACAAGCATCCACAGGTGATAATCACACGCTACACACTCACTCTGTCATTATTAGATAACAATTAAAAAAGAAAATTACTCCAAGCCAAGAATTGCATGCTGCCCTACCTTATTGCTGGTAAAGATCCCAAACAGTCCGACGCGCTTTTTCAGCTTGTCCTTGGTGGTGCCCTTCGCCGTCAGGTGGTTTAAGCCGGCGCCCGTCGAGGTGCTGTACGTCTGGGAGTTGTTGGAGGTGTCGGAGTCGGCTTTCGAGAGGTCCTCGAAGGGAAGGTCTCCGGGCGGCTGAAAGCCGGACTGGTACCTTTTGGGAGAGAGTGACGAAAGAAAGTTACGACCTGTTCAGGGTGTCAAGCGTTGCTGCAATTACTTTTCTATGACTTTGAGCGAATCTTCCTTCTCGTTGATGGAGTCCGCTGCCTTGACCATGCCCTCGAGACACCGCGCGATGATGGGTGCGACCGCCGATTCCACGTCCGCCGCACCCTTGATGAACTCCTTCAGCCCTCGCGTTCGCTTCTCGTCGAGCTCCTGCAGTCGGTTGAAGACCTGCAAAAATAAAACAACCTTCTTTGAAGACAGTTCCCTAGACACTTGCAGGACGTTGACAACTCACCTCCGGCAGCGACGTCTCGTAGTGCGTCTGCTGCAGCTTGTTCGTCTTCTGGAGCTGGTTCGCGTACTCGTTCTTGGCGTCCTCCGACTGGCCGCACCGGATGTTCATGTTGTTGCGCTGCTTCTCGACCTCCGCCCGGCTCAGGTTAAAGTCCGCGTCCGCTTTCTGGTACGCGTCAATGGATTTTTCGGCCTCGCGGAACGCCTTCTCGTAGTTGCGCTTCGCCCGGTCCAGGGACGCGATCTGGCCGCTCAGGTTCTGGGTGAGGTTCATGCCCTCGTTGAGGGACTTTTTGCGCTCGTCCCGCAGGTTCTTCGCGAGCAGCGTGATGCCCTGCAGCACCTGCAGCTGCAGGTTCTCGGCGACGACCTCGCGCTGGCCGGCCAGGTCGGCGACCTCCTTGAGGATGCACTTGAACGCTTGGAAGGAGGAGAATCTGGAAGGAAGGGAGAAAAGAAGTTGTTTCAAGAATGTATTATTTGTGCATAAAATTTGTAAAAAAAATAAAAAAAAAATTAAAAATTTTATAAAAAATTCAGCAGTTTTCAAGAGGTTTGCTATTTCAAATGCCTTTCCTGATATTTTTCAAAAATATTTTCTTTTAGCCTAATTATAATATCGTAGTATCTCACGTCAGTGTGATAAAATACAGATCATTTACAAATTGACAGTGCGCAGAATCATTTGCACGAAAAAAGGTTTTCCAAAAATAATGGATATCCAATTCGTATCCATGAATTCGTGAATAATCGGATTCACAATTTTCGTGATACTTTTCAGGAATTATTAATTATCTTCATGATTCAATTTTTAAACGAAGGTTCATAAAATTACATTTTTTATCAATATTAATAATTGCAATACACCTAAAAATGTTATACAACAATTTAAGCGGCCAGCCTTAATGCATTGTGTTTACCGCAGAGAGAATTCTGTGAACGGATCACACTTCACAGAATTTACATGGGAGGATGGATGCGTGGACATACCGTACCAAACGATCCGAGTCAGTTAGGTGTGGTGTGTTAGTGTAAATTTGGGATAATTCATTCCCAAAGTTCATAGTTCAAAAAATCCTAAAAATCACGATATTCTCGTTTTAATGGCATGAAATTCATCATTTCGAGAATTTCCTTTTTTTGTTTTCCTCATCTTCTGCTTTTAACGACAACCCTGTTAATAATATTACACTTTTTTTTTGTTACCCGGGCGGGTGGAAATAACAAAACAGAATCATTTCAAAATCAAGTCTAGTAAAAATATATCTGATTTTGTTATTCGAAAATCATTATCATTGGTAATGAGAAGAAGAAATATTGATAACATCTCCAAAATTTAGGCTAAAATTTGTTACTGAACAGACTTATGAGAGACTGGCAAACATTATAGGACAATAAAAACTCATGTTTTGGCACATGGAAAATAATTCATTCGGTGTTATGTATGGGATGTTCCAATTTTTAAAAATTAGTCAGCAGCTATAACCATATCTGTAATTATTTCTTATTTTTTGAATTTTGCTGGAACAATAGGCAAATTTTGACCAACTTTCCAAAACTCAATTCTTTTTTTATATATATTTAAAAAATAAATATGGCTGGAACTATATGAAATGTGGTCTTTTAACGAAAACTGTATAAAAAATTGAAAATTGTGTTTTTTTAATTATTGCTTCAAGGAAATCAATTATATGTGTTTCAAATTTCAAGTGTCCACAACCAAATTTATTTTTTATTTAGTAGAATATAACTAGAACTATGGACACATTTTGACCGATATTGTCAATTAATTTTGAAAATGGTCTTTAAATTATTTTTTTCCAAAGTTGATAATTTGAAAGTCGATTTTTTAAAGTAATTGATATACCCATCAAAGAAAGCATTGATTTGATCGAAAAAATTTCAAGTGTCCATAATCAAATGTGCAAATATTTATTTTTTTTGGTAAAAATGGATAAACCATGAAAATAATTTGAGAAATTTTATGAAGGACATTTGTCCATAAATGTGGTCTTCACACCAAAATCCTATCATGAGATAAAGGTACTTAAGGGGATTAACGTAAGCTTTTTTTTTTACAGAAAAAAAATATTGCGGGCAATTTTTTTTTACATGTGAGAAAGCTTTTCTTCTCAAGTATTTAACTTTCAATATTTTTTTTCTGTATTTTTACATGCACTTGTTTTGTATTTTTCTAATTTGTTTTTTAAAGTTTTGAGGCTTCTTTAAAAATTAAATTTCAAGCTGAAAGTTGCATTTATTAGCATTCACACACAGAAAAAAAAAATGAATTTTGGAATGTTCAAAATTTGGTAGGTTGAATATTACCTCTTTTTTGGGTAATATTACACAAAAAATTTGTTAAAATGTAAACTTAATGAATAAAAAAAATTATCTTTTTTTTTACACAAAATCTGTCACCATTTCCTGATGAATATTACCATCATTTTTTTTCTGTGCACTTAACACATTTTTTTGCATGCTACCTTTGACTTATGGTGAAATCTAATTTCTGAAAGAAGAATTACAATCTATTTTTTAAACTGAAATTAAAAAAAAAAACATTTTGTTTCACTAATTTTTTTCTTATTTTTTATCAAAAATTATTTCGCAATTTGCTTGATAAAAAACAACGTTTTCAAGTTGTACACATTTTAAAGTTGAAGTTTTCTTAAAAAGTTTAGTTTATCGCAATCTAAAAATATGTCATGATTAAAAACTCTACAAAAAAACGGGAAGACAAGTCCCTTTAAGACTTATCGTTAGAGAGAAGTTTAAAATTTGTAAAAAATATGTTTACTCATTGTCGCCAAATAAGTCCTCGTTTTGAAACTGACGATAATATTTCAGAAATTATTGTTTCGATTTTCAATATTAAAAAAACTATTGTGAAATTTTTTGCGCTTTTCGATAAAAGAGCTCGAAAAATCTATTTTGGGCGTTTCCAAATGTTCTAAAATTTCGAATAAGGTAGGATTTTTTTTACATAAGATTGAATAATGTTCAACTCCATGACTGTTTTTCGTTACATAACATGTGTGTGTGTGCTTCCCATCCAATACCCACTGGCTGGCAGCGAAATTATGGGAAAGTAGCTTATCTCAATCCTGGGTGGTGACAGCCCTCGTGCTACTTCCAATGATCAATACATGAACTTCACCCAAAAAACGCGGCACGCGACCTAACCGGCCCCGAGTTAATCAACCCGATTAACTGCCTCGTCGAGCAACAACCACTCTCTCGCTACTAACGGATTTCCAATCACACTCGTATACAATTTAATACTTACTCATTTTCTTCGTCTTCTTTGCTCTTTTTTGGTTGATAGTTTTTGACGAGCCGCCTGGAAATTGTGGAAAGAAGAGAAAGAGGGAGAAAAATAAATCAGTGATCAAAAATCGACAAAAAAATAAGTACCAATCGAAATGTAAACCCCACCGAACAAAGGCAGTTAAAATCTAGATTAATTTTTGGTGTTGTGGATTTTTTTTATGGATTTGATCGAGCGGAAAACCGTTACAAACAGCCGCAGCACCAATTTCCACAGACACCCAGTCAGTTGTTGTTGCTGTACATTGTGTCATGGCGTGAGGAGTCGTCGACACTCTATGGGACTTAACGTTGGCGGTCAGTGGCCGCCGCCAGCTCAACCAACTTGGACCGATTGATGGTAGTAATCAACGCGAGAGACACTTGTTGGAGTGAGTAGTTTTGGGGTGGCGAAAGAAGGCCTTTAAAAGGAGTGTCACCACTTGGTTTGACGCGATAATGAGTGTTGTTTTGAAGGTTTCAAGTTTCTAATTCGTTTCACTTGGATTTGTATGGTTACAGGTGATTCCAAAATTTGACAAAACAAATCTTGTTTGCTTTGAATTGTTGTTTTAAATAGTAACTACATTTAAATACAAATCTTGCCCTGTCCACTTGGCCTCCTTTTTGCCTCGCCAAATCGGTTCAGTTCCATTGACCTAGAAATAGATCCCTCAACACTACCTCTCTTCGACCGTCACGTCGTCGCCAATGGTCTACCCCTCTCTCACAGCCGTTGCTACTAGTTGCGGTAGGTTACAATTTTTTCAATTAAATTCTTTCCAACTCACTGCACTTTGCCTGCTGCAATAGGCCACCACTACACTACTAGTTGGTGGTGTCCCGCGTGTTCATTCATAGAGAGAAAAAAATGCCCACCACCCCCATACTTGTTGATCTACTTTTTCATGAATAGTGAACACCACACTCAACCAGCAACGACAACAACTTTGCACGTCACGACGTCGAGAGTGTAACTAAAACCAGTGGCGATTTGTAGGTTGAGCAAAAAAAAAAAAAAAAACTGGCGTTAGAATAGTTTGGAATAGTTCCATAAAAGCATACAAATATTGTAAGATTTTTTAAATAATGCAATATAAACATATCTAACTGAAACTGTTTGAAATTGAAGAATTTTGAGAGTTAAAAATATTAAAATATGAAATATGAGCCTCAGTTACTTGCTTTTTTAATTTTTATGCTTTAGTTAAAACAAGTCCTGGCGCTGTAACTGTTTCAACGTGAATTTTATGTAAAACATGGCTCAAAAGATTACTAAAACTCTATTTGGAGCGCTAAATTGATAAAATGATTATTCACAATTCAAACTGAATAAGACATTTTTGTTGTTGTTAAATTTCATTTTTTTTTAAAGATGCAGGTTTGATATTTTCAAACAAACACAGTAAGCAAAAGTATAATTTTGGATGTTTAAAAAATTAGATGGATGAAGATCGCCTTTTTTGTTAGAGTCTTACCACGGACGTGGTCTTACGTCAATGCATGTAGAATAAGTAAAATTACATAAAAAATAAACACATTTTCAGATGTAATCAAATTTTTTTTTAAGCAAAATTACTTTACATTTTTTGTGACAATCATAATTTGCAGTTTATGAGTATCATACAACCCGTTATTTTGAATCGATTTTCACTTTTTAAGTATTTAAGTTTTCATCATTTGCAATTTGGTTACATAACGACTTCCATTTTTTTTTCATCGCATTTAATTTTTTTCAAAGCTTTACAAAAAAAACTATTTTTTCCCTGTGATGCTATGTATTATTTTTAAATTTGAATGATACTTTTTCCATACATTCCCTATATCAAAAGAAGCCATTTTGCATCGTTAATTTTTCCATGCAAGGCTCCATACATTTTTGCGGGCTGTTCATACAAATTGGGCATGTATTCAAAAATCCTTATCTTGAGAAGAGATTTTAAAATCGATTCGGTGTCTTCGGCATTTCACTATCCTGATTTTTTTTATGATTTTGAAGATTATAAAAGGACATGAATTTTCAAATAAATTTTTTTTTTGGTAGAAATAAAAAATACTGTCTAACAAAATTTAAAAAAAATCAGATGAAGAACCAAATTTGCTATCGAAAATTATTCCATTTTTTTATGAAGTGCGCCGATTTCCAGATATAGGAGCAATTATGTACGCAATCGGCCGATTTCGTGCATTTTTTTGTATTTTTTGATTTGGCCTTTCCTATGACCAAAGAAGCCATGCTGTTTCATTGATTCACCCATACAAGGCTCCATACAATTTTGGCAACTGTCCATTAGGGTGCCTAGAATATGTGATTTTTTTTCAAACCCTCGCTCCACAAGCTGATTATTGTTCCTTGAGCTATTTTCGGACTCTGTGCCAAATATGAGCAAAATTACACATTGAAAAAAATGTATGAAAAAATCAAATTTCTTATTGTGGTGCGCTATTTTTCCATCCAAATATTCCCAAAAGTGAGATTTTCATTGGAAATGTAATGCTCTACAACTTTGTAGAACATACCAAAGCTGTAAAACTTGATCTTAAAAAACGTAATTTTTGTATGAAAAACATTTTTTTCACCAACTTCAGACTCGGGTATTAATGGGATAATTTCAACCAATTTCGTACAAAATTTGCCCAGATTTCTAAAATAACCCAAGAAACAGTTTCCGCTTGTGTAGCAGGGAGTCATTTTTTCTGGGCATCCTACTGTCCATGCAAAAATGGTACGTAAATATTCGAAAATCTTCATCTTTTGAAGGAATTTATTGAATTGTTTGGAGTATTCAGCAAAGTCTTAGGTATTGATGAGGACTACTAAAAAAAAATGGTACACGTAACAAAAATTGGGTGATTTTTTAATTAACCTTCTTTTCACAAAAAATCAATTTCCCAAAATTCATATTTTTTTTTGTGTGTTTTAGAGGACAAAAAACCGCAACTATTGAGCCTTATAAAGTATGGACAAAAAAATTTGCCGTAGAGTTACGATTTTCATGAAAAAAATGTTTATTTGGAAAAATATAAATTTTACTCGAATTTTTTGTTTGACTTCAGTTTTTAATGTAAAATTATATTTGCAATCGAAAAGTTCTTTACAGATTTTTTGATAAATTCCACCGTTTTCAAGATAAACGAGCATCAATCGGATTGGGATGATTGGTTGAAATATTATCAATTTAATTACAACACAACTCCACATACTATTCATGGGTGTGTACCTTATGAATTAGTGTTCGGTGTTAAAGCAAACTTACCACATAGCAATAATCAAAGAAATCTAGATCCAGTCTACAATTTAGAAGCATACCACAATGAGTTGAAATTTAGATTACAAAAGAGCCAAAATTTAACAAAGTCAATATTAGAACAGCAAAAACAAGAAAAAACTCAAATTTGTAACAAAATAATTAATCCTATCCACATACAAATAGGCGATCTGGTTTATCTAAAAAATGAAAATAGGAGAAAACTAGATTCATTTTATCAAGGTCCATTTAGAATCACACAAATCAGAGATCCGAATTGCGAATTAGAAGAACCTATAACAAAAAAGAAAACAATAGTGCACAAAAATAGAATAATCAAATAAACCACCGAGCCTAGCATCAACAATGCAGGTAAATTTTTCCCAGCAATAGACTGCGGAAGTGAAAAATTCGGATACAAAACAACATACACATACACATACACATACACAATGTAACAAAACACAATGTAACAAAGCAAACACACAACAACAAAAATTCATAAATATATCAAATAAATTGTAAATGGCTACTGGAGAATGGCAAAAACTATTCTTTTAAAGGGGGAAGGTGTAATAGTCTGAACACCACTGCATTCCCAACATACCCATTCACATTTAATTCCCATTTTTTACCATGCCCGGACCTCGCACAACAAGACCAGGTTTTGTCTTTCAAAACACAAACCCTGCCTGGCTGTAGAGCCCACACACAGTTAGAACCACTTGGCGCAAGCATAATTGCTGATGCTTGCGTATAGCCTTTTTCGAACCATATTTCGGTTCATTGACAATTGGCCGGGACGCTGACTCCTGCTGAGCCAGCGCAAGGGTTCAACCCAGTACAAGCCAACTCCAGAAGTCTATACTGTAGCACGTAAGTGTCACCACTCAAATTACATGTGATGCAACAAATTTGACTAGTATAAATACCCGAGTTCAAATAAACAAAAATCAGTCTTTTCGGCTGGAACATCAAGGCGACTTGTCTACTTTATTTCGAGCTCCGAGCTGGTTACTGCTCCTCGCAGTCTACCACACCTTGGATAGCTCTTAATGCAAAGAAAGTCCCTGCAGGTTTCCCCGCGGTTCTTTCGCCTCGCACTGTCGAACGTTTGAGATATTATACGACTTAAAATTTAATTTTCACTAAAAAAGCGAATAAAAAAAATAAACAAGAAAATTTAAGTTTTTTTTTATTTTCTGGTACTGCCCCACCATCCTCAGAAATTTGTTCTAAATTTGGTCAGGGGGTGTCCACAAATGACGTATTTTTCAAAACGTCCATATTATTGCCCCACCTTCCTCAAAGAGCTGAGCATGCTAGTGCCTCTGAGAAACTAATGGTCCTACTTTCAATTTAAAAAAATAAGACATTTGTGAAATTTTCTGAACCTTTTGAAAAAAATATTTTCAGATTTCGGAATCAACTCTAACATTTAAAAATGGCGTAACATTGGATATTTGACCTTAAAACAAAGCAAACATCATGAAAAAATAACACACTGGCAAATTTTTTATGTTCAGGTTGGTAAAAAAATTACAAATAGTTTTTTAAACACCATTTGTCGCTACCTGTTCAAACCATCTTGCTTCACCCATATGTTACACACACTAAACGCCACAGGTTTAAGGTGCGGCGCGCAGGTCCATAATTGGTCAGCGCAGTGCGCGCGCCCAAAGTACTATCTATTTCATGCAAATGTTTTTGTTTGTGTCGTTATTTTTTGCCGTTGTTAGAAGTGATGCTGGTTTTATGAGGCGAGTAGGTACCAGCAGCGTCGGCATCTCTTTGCAGCACAACACAAAGTCGGCCACGTTAATTGATTGCTGTTTTAAGCTCTGTGAGTACCCTCATTAACGGGTCGGACTGAAACCGAGGTGTTTCACCATGTAAAGGTGCACAGAAAAAAAAATCATGGTAATATTACATCTGGGAAGGGGTACATCTTTTATGTCAGAAAAAATGTGTAATTTTACCTCTGAAAATGTGTATTTTTACCACTTTTCTGGTGTAATGTCACTTTTTCAGTCTTAATTGAGGTAAAATTACATCATAAAAGGAGTAATATTCAACCTTCCAAAATTAAAGCTTCCAAATTTACACAATTTTTTTCTGTGTGGGTTATCTCTTGAGCAATACCGGAGGAATAAATTGAGTCATGAAGTTCGTGATGATCATCTAGATTTTTTTCTGTAACTCTTCCCGAGTTCTTTTAACCTCCAGCTAAGAGATCGCTTATTAAATCTTTTAAAAGCAAGAAAAGAAAAAAAAAACTGGTTTGACGTCCTCCACACCCACACCCCAAGAGATCTTAAAATCTTGTTTGCGAATCGAATTGATACAGCACAACAGCAGCAGCGTGCTGCTGCTAAAGCCATCTTAATTCAATTTTGGCGTAGGCTTAAGTCCCCCTCCCCGGGAATTACGTCAACTCCGGAATGAGTCTCGCTTAAGGAACGACAACCCTTGTTGGGAAGAGGGCGTTTTACTACGCGGAATTTGATTTTTTTTGTGTTAAATAATTACACGGTTTAAGGGGGAGAACAATGGACTTTGATTTAGAAGACAATTATTTGGATACATTCTTAAACTTTGTTAAGAATTGTTGGATCTTTTGGAAGTCGACAAAATTACTTGTCATGTTGCAAAAATTTACTCACAAAAGCTGTCCAATTATTGTGTGCGTTAAATACACAAACAAATATCCTTATTAGACTTCCGATTTTGATGGTGTGAAATTTGAGCATGTCATATTACACATGTAATATTACATCTTTAATCATGTAATATTACATCAATCAATATTTACACCGAAAAAGAGGTTAAGTAACATTTTTTTCTGACATTCCCAGACGTAATATTACAATATTATTTACTGTATACTCCTTTGTTTTGTTAGTATTCAAGTTGCATTCATAAATAAACTTCCTCTTATTGAATGCAAGTCATATCGAAATTGCATGCAATCGTATAAAGCATTCTTTGCCATTAAAAATTCGTTTGGGTGTATAACGAACGACCTAGTCTGTTCAAATAGTTTTCAGTATTTATTTGTTTACAACCCGACACAGTCGAGTTCAAAACAAACAGGTGCGCATCATCGTGACGCGGGTGATAAGCTTCACTCTAGCTGTGTTTGTGGGTGCGGACTCATCACCATTATTAGCGTTTGAACTGTGACTAATCCCGGTGGAATTCGCACGTTTCGACGACAACGATGAAGATGTTCAATTGAGTGTTCGAGGAATCCATTGACAAAGTTTTTGCGCTGATTCATGTGGAATTATGTTTGTTTTCTGTGTGTTGAGCGTTACTTCAAGTTCAAGCCCACGTCGAGGAAATAACAATCGACTCAAATTGAAAATTACCCGAGGACAACTTCTTTGGACCGGGAAGTCGTCATGGTCGTCACCTCAGCAGGTCACAAGCGATCAGTTCCGCTGGGTCTCCGTTGATTATGGAGTTCCCACCAAGTGTTCAAAGAATTGTGACAAAGCTGGGAGACTCAATCTTGGCACGTGGTGAACAGCATCAATTAGTTCTAAACTTAACACCCAGAAATCTAAAACTTGACACCAAGATTCATTGGCAAACCCCAAAAAAAAAAATACTAACAGATGAAGTCATCCCCAAATTACGAACCGTGACTGTTTCTCGTCTCAAGTTTCGCTACTCTCAAGAGCTCCGCCAAGATTAATGATCCACAAACGCACGACTCCAAGTCTACTGGCTCAACTCCTTCTTAGAAAATTGACGAAAAACGGCCACTTTCTAAGACTTCCCACGAGGGCTAAATTCTACCGTCACGATTTGCCACCTCTCTGTGCTGCGCAGTTCTCGAATCAGAGGACGAACGTCCCGTGGGGTATCACTGCTTAAACACACTTCGTGAAGAGTTTGCAAACCGCTGGCGTGAAGCTAAACACATGGCGAACTCGGTTTGAAGGTAGGTTTCGCACCCTGATAATGCAATCTTTAGGAGCATGTCTGAAACTCGACCAAAACTTCAATGTTGTGAAAATATCTCGAGAACTGACTTCGATTACACTATTTTGTAGCAGAACGAGTTCAAAATTCGTTCGAAGTATCAAACGAATGCGCCACCTTGGTAGCACACAGCCGGCGAAAAAACCATGACCTATGCTCGCTCGGCAGCGCATAAGTTCGGTTCAACCGCCTTTGGGAGAACCGGGAAGAAGATCCCCCCACTTTTTACTTCTCGACTCAACTCGAGTACACCGGGCATTGTGAGAAGGTTTATTTTTAGATCCCCGCGCGTTTTACGATGTTCTTTGGGGCGGCAGATTCTCGAAACATTCTGCCAAGCTGCCGGTTTTATCTGCTTTCAATAGCGGCGGAGACCCCAACTTTGACGGCATTTGGACGAGTCGGCAACCTGTTGTTACTTGCTCTAAATTGTCGTTTTTATATCGCCACGGTTCGTAAACCCACTTTGTCGGTAATTGCCATTTTTCGTGCTGGCAACACTGTAAGAGTGGGAATTTTCACTTTTTCAAGTCGCAACTAGCTTCAGCATCAACTTTGTCGATGGCTATGATTACGACTTGGTGGAGGGGAAATCACGAACCTATAGGAATGCTCATATACAAGGCCTCAAGGTAATCCACAGCAAGTATTGATTACTTTAGAGTGGATATCTCAAGTATCAAGGATCGCGATCAGGTCGGGCCAGATTCAGGTCAGCAATCTGCTTCTTAGAAAACTTCGTAGGGTACTTGAACTTGTTTCGGAGTACAAGTTCCAAGACAACCATTCGACGTGTCGTCGAAGGTTCCGGCAACATTTCCGCGTCGTGTATGATCGTCGGACCATAATGCACCTTTTTTTTTGGCTGTCCGTGCTGCATTAAACATTCAAGGCTAATTGCAAGCTGACGCCACACCTCTCTTCATGGAGCCGCTTTTTGCTCGTAAATTCGTGAAATACATTTTGGGGCTCCAAGTTATACGAAGATCTCCTTAATTAGGCTTGCTCGTTTTTTGGTGGTATTTGTGCGTGAAGTTGTGTGAGAGTGCGAAAACCTGAATCGTAAACCTGATGATTTATAAATTTATATTTAATAATAAATCATATTTGAATTTAGGAAATTTATCAAATTCTTAAAGTAAATTTTTATTTTTTCTCAAAACTTATATTTATTAAAGAGATGAATCCAGATTTTAAAAATTTTCAGTTTTGTTTGAATGTTATGTTGAGTTTTTTTTACAGTTTTTTTATATTCAAAAATTAGAAAATAGAAAATTTTAAAAATTGGTTAACCTGATGATTTAAGAATTGGGAAATTTGAAAACAATAAAAGTAAACAGATTATTTTTTTTAAACTCTCGAATTATCAAATTTGAAATCATTCAAATCCACAATTTTTTTAAAATTACAAAAAAAGTTTTTTTTATATCTTAAAATTTAAGATTTTGCTAAATTAAAGGGTTTAGTAAAGTAAAATTGATATTTTTTTAATTTTCGAATTCTCAAATTTTAAATCATTTAAGCTCTAAAATCTGTAAAAAAAAATAATAAAAAGGTATATTGGATTCTTTCTCAAAATTTCTATTTTTTGAAGAGTTATATTTAAAAAATAATCCCGATTTTCAAATATTTAAGCAGTCTTTAAAGTTTTTTTTTATTCAAATATTTTAACTATTTAAAGAAAAACATAAAAATTTAAATTTCAAAAATTGTAAACCTGATAATTGAAAAATTTAAAAATTATTTTTTTTTTTTTTGGAGGGTGATCCAGCCGCACATCGTTGATGTCGAAACCTCTAAACTGGGCCCTCGTCCTGTCACGTCCGTCAGTAGTCTTGTCGTACATTACAACTAGAACCAGATCTGCCAATGAATTAGTACACTTCGACCAAATAAACACTGACGCTGTATGGATCTGACTCTAGAATAAATGCACAGTTGTGTGTTATTCATAAGTCCAAAATGTTCAATTATTCATATAAGTCCAAATATTCATTTGCGGATAACTACCTAACTTGAATTGAATACAAGATTTTAAGTAATCTATCCGAAAGCTACTCTTATCTAAAATCCCCGACATTTTAATTAATCGCCAAAAAAAATCTAGAGCGTTTCTTTTAAAACCTGTTTGGCTTCTTTTCAAAAACAAAAACAAAAAATAGATTAATAGTTCATATTTTACAAGTCGTGAATTGAAAAAGAGACGACCATTTGATCGTCAGAATTCCAGTAGATCCTCGATTCGCAACAATGGTCGATACAATCATAATCCGACAACCGTTAGTTCAACAGATCAACGAATTTAGTCCGATATCATTTCACTATTGATTGATCGAGACTCTATGGAAATTTTGACAAATCAGAATGGTTTTTATGCAACTTGAATGAAAATCACCGATTCTGATAGGATTACTAAATTCACTATTACTAATTTTGTCCCTAAATAACTAAATGCAAAGTATAAACAGTTGATATTTATAGTTAAAATCCTAAATTCTACAAAAACTGATTTTTTAAAAACCTGCATCCTAACCTGACACCCACATTAAGATAGGGAAAAATCACATATGTAGCGGTTCATTGTACAAATGTGATATTTCCACTATCGGAGAACCTCCTTGTCTCGATGACAGCTTACCGGTCATCGATTAAGCCCTGAGACTGCGTCAAAGTGGGTTCTCGTAGCATGAAGTGGTGTCCATGTGTAAAAATGGAAGCTTCAGCAATATACTAAAAACTTCGATTTTAATTCCACATCGGATCAAATCATACTCCTTGCCAAATAAGCATCAAACCTATGATACTCATTATGACAAAGCCCAGGGAATTGAAAAATTTAAAAATTATAAAACTAAAAAACTAACATTGGCATTTTTTTGAATTTTCAGATTCTCAATTTTCAAATCTTTCTAATTCACATTTTTTTAAATTAAAAAAAAAATTTCATAAATTTTAAAGCTGTGAAAATTTAATTATAAAATTTGATAATTTTTTAAGTCAGATATCAATGATTTTTTTTATTTTCTCAAAATTTCCCGTTTTTGTAAGTCATATTGATAAATACCGAACCCAGAAAATAAATTTAAGATTTTTAGCTCGTTTTTATTTTATTTTGTTGGATTTTTTAAATTGAAAATTCGAAAACAAAAGAGTAAATAGCAGCGATGGAATAATCATCATCAAAAGAAAATCCTTGGACGTTCATCAAGAGAAAAAATCAGACGGGAGCTTTGCTCTCCTCTCTCGCGCACGAAAGATCGGTAATAGGAATCTAAAAAAATCATCATCTTGATTATTCGGCGGAACATCTTTTTCACCACTACACTTGCAAGTGTAACGTCACACGTCAAAAAATGACCTGTCACATTTTGCAGATGGGCAGTATGTGTAAACAAAGTGAAATAAATATCTTTTTTTTTTTTTTTTTTTTTTTTTTTTGAAAAGACCGACTTTTGCACTTCAAACTATGCTGTTTGAATTATTTACCTACTTCAATTTTCTCGAAGTTAGGCTCGGATTGTCTTTTCTTTTATTTACTGTTGATTCATTTTTTTTTAATTTGCAACATTATTTTTTTTGCATGTATGGAGCAAGGCATGTGACCTTCTCATCTTTTCAAAATTTACTGACATGTAATACAATTATAATTCCCAGTGAGCTAATAGCTCTTTTAAGGGAATGTGTGTGTGTGTGTGTGTGTATATACTTTTACACTAAGTTAAACAAAATTGGTTTTGAGGGTTGCTAGCATGTGCTTAATTGTGTGATGGCGCGCGGTGGGCGGTGGCTGATGGTGGGCGGTGAGCGATGGGTGGTGGCGGGCGGTGGGCGATGGGTGGTGGCGGGCGGTGGGCGAGGGGCGGCGCTGGCGGTGGAGGCGGAAACGAGACGAAAGAACATTTGTTTGAGTAGTGACGGTAAGGGTTATGGCAGATAGCAGTCAATTTTTTGTTTTAGGATGCGTCTAAGTTCATACTTAAACGCATGTAACCTGGTTAAGGCTTTGCAGGAAGGAGGCAGATCGTTGTAGAGTTTGGATCCAAGGAAAGCCAATCTCTTCTTTCCCATCTCCGTGTTTGGTTTTTCCAGGACAAAACTACCAGCTTGTCTGGATGACCGGATGTGTACTCTCCTTTTGACCGCACTGTTGTGGTGCAATGTTGGAACGGTGGCGATTTTATGCATTTGTAGTAGGATTTGGTATTGGCTGAGGGCTTGTATCGGAAGAAAAGGTTTGGATGGGTCCGAGTACAGTTGCACGGTGGGGTACAGGAACGGTTTGTGTAGGATGGCTTTCATGCAACGGTTTTGGATGACTTGAAGTCCACGCAGCTGCTGTTTCGTTGCTTGTCCCCAGATTGCCACAAGATACTGTAGCCGAGAGTTTACCAACGAGAAGTAGATGCTCTCTAGACACGTACGTGGCAAGAATGCTGATACCTTGCGTAGAATACCACATAGCGAGCTGAGCTTCTTTCTAAGACCCTCTATGTGAGGACCCCAAGTCATGGTTTCGTCGAGAGTCAGACCCAGGAAACAGAAGGCTGGAACTTCCTCGATGCGATGGCCTTCGAACTCGATCTCATCGTGCGGCGGTACTGGTCTTCTTGATGAGTGTATAACCATGAATTTTGTTTTGGACAGGTTTAGCGAAAGAAGGTTGGCTTTGAAGTATCCATTCAACAGGACGATGTCTTGTCTGGTGAAGTTCTGCAATGTCTCCAAGCGAGTGTTCTCATAGAAAACTGAAGTGTCGTCCGCAAACAACCTAAGTTGACCTTTGATTTGGAGTTCGGCGATGTCATTAATGAACATGAGAAAGAGCAGCGGTCCCAAGTTGCTCCCCTGTGGTACACCGATAGAAATAGGACTGAGGGAGCTCCTACTATCACCAACAACAACAGCCCCAGCTATCAATAAATTTTTCAGTCCCTTAAAATATATTGCTTTGATTTTTCGTTCTATAATTTGATAACTCCCACTCTCGACGGTCTCCTCAATATCGACATCGATCACGATCACTGTAATAAATATTAGATTGTTAACTAAATTATTTTTATTTTGTTAGATATTAAAATTGTTATCACAATGATGATAAATCTTTTAAGAGTTTAAAAAAACACATATCTAGAAAAATATAATTTGTAATATGGGTATCAAACGTCTCAATTTTTTTAAAATGGATTTTTACTTTATTTTGTATTCCTTAATTTAATCAAAATACAGTGTTTTTTTATACATACCCATCATTTTACATAAACAACTCTAATGTAGTGGAAATCTATAAAAAGTTTACCCATTTTACAAATTAATAAATTAAAAAAAAATGAAGTTTAAAATAAAAGCTTCAAAGAAATGAAATTTTACACCAAATTTCACGGTGTTTTATAGCCATATCGGAAATGATGCGAATGTTGACACACTTCATATAATAATAATTCCAAAACAGAGTGTCAACATTGCATGAAATTTTTACGACTTTTGTAAAATATCTCAGGGTTGAAATTGAGTTTTGGAGATCTGTGAAGATCAAAAGGTGAGATATTGAAACCTTCAAATTTGAATGCTTTCAAATTTAAATTATTTATCAACAGTGCCTCTCACCGTTCCAAGTTTCTTACCGTGCACCTTGCACTCGCATTACTTCGTGAAATCTAATTTTGGCCCGGGGCACACCTCGAACTTGGCACTGTGGCATCTGCGTGCACCAGCGCGCGCTGTCGGAAGTTCTGGCCCTGCTCTTACGCTAAATTCCGAAACAGACACAATCGATCGCGGTGAGTAATATTCTCCGGCGTGGTTGGAATTCACCGGCCAATGCCAATCTATTTCAAGCACACTCCAAATAAAAAAAACGATTCTGGACACGCAGGCTAAAATTATTCCATTCATCCAATCCGGTGAAGGTGGGCGCCCGATTTGTTTACCAACGCGCAAGTGACTCATTAGCGATTCTGGTTAAGATCAGCGCAACTATTTACCAGCAGTTCAAATTGCTTCGACTATTAAGGTGAAGCATTGTTGAGATTTTTTCGTGGACAAACAAGTGTCATGACGCCTTGGTCACAAGCGGTGACGAAAAGTGGCGATGATTTACGACCCAGATCAATCCACCTAGTAGGTGGGTGGTCACTACCATAACCTAGTTTCCAACCGCACAAGGCCGAATTTCGTGCGGATTTTCTCATCGCCCAGCACCAAGTCCACTCAATTGTCACTCTTGGAAGTTGACGAACGTCTCGGTTTCGGTGTCACACCGGAGAGCACGTTTTCTGTTTATTTATTCAGCGTCGGTTGCCACACTAAACTTTTGTTTTCGTCTGGCGTCGATGGGCAGCAGCCGGGGTGGTGCAAATACGGTAGCACGTAAATTTCCGCTGGTGGGTACGTATAAATAAAATTACACGAAAAAAGAAAAAAAAGATTCGCGCGACAATCGACGGCTCTGAACGATGAAGAAGAGGGTGATTTCTTAAACGCGGCTGTTATGAAATTAACGCGAGCATTCAAGAGATTATGTCAGTGAACGGCCGCGACCTGGGTGTGTATTTAATGGGGGTTTTGGTACATCAATCTTATTTTTAGGCTCGTGGCACGGTGTTTGCGAAAATGGTTGACAGTTTGAATTGAATGTAATTTTCAGAAACTGACAGTTTTCGAAAGTGTTACTGTCGAACTGTAGAAGGGATATCTCTAGAAATTGGGCTAAAATTCTAACATTCTAAAATTCAAAAATTCAAAAATTCAGAAATTCTAAAATTCTAAAATTCTGAAATTCTAAAATTCACAAATTCTAAAATTCTAAAATTGTAAAATTCTATGATTCTAAAATTCTAAAATTCTAAAATTCTAAAATTCTAAAATTCTAAAATTCTAAAATTCTAAAATTCTAAAATTCTAAAATTCTAAAATTCTAAAATTCTAAAATTCTAAAATTCTAAAATTCTAAAATTCTAAAATTCTAAAATTCAAAAATTCAAAAATTCAAAAATTCAAAAATTCAAAAATTCTAAAATTTTAAAATTCTAAAATTCTAAAATTCTAAAATTCTAAAATTCTAAAATTCTAAAATTCTAAAATTCTAAAATTCTAAAATTCTAAAATTCTAAAATTCTAAAATTCTAAAATTCTAAAATTCTAAAATTCTAAAATTCTAAAATTCTAAAATTCTAAAATTCTAAAATTCTAAAATTCTAAAATTCTAAAATTCTAAAATTCTAAAATTCTAAAATTCTAAAATTCTAAAATTCTAAAATTCTAAAATTCTAAAATTCTAAAATTCTAAAATTCTAAAATTCTAAAATTCTAAAATTCTAAAATTCTAAAATTCTAAAATTCTAAAATTCTAAAATTCTAAAATTCTAAAATTCTAAACTTCTAAACTTCTAAACTTCTAAACTTCTAAAATTCTAAAATTCTAAAATTCTAAAATTCTAAATTTCTAAAGATCTAAAATTCATGTTTTTCGTAAAATCGCGATAACTCGTGAAGGTTACGAGCAAACCCTTTATGTTTATAAATCAATTCTTTTGTAATTGTCTGCTCTGCAACATTCTATAACATTGGTACCACTCTAAAAAAATCCAGCAATGTTTCAAAAATCACGAAATTTTATAATGATTTTTTTTTTGTTCTAAATGAAAAAATGACCCTTCTAGATTATTGCAGATTTGAAAAATACATAAAATAAGCGGGTGAGTTGGTAGAGAATTACCCATAAAACTAAACTAGTAAAAATGTTATAAAAAAACGAACATTAATCAATGTGTTGTAAATAGTCTACAACAGATTGCACATTTTTTGGGATTGTTTAAAAAGTATTGAAATTCAATGTATTTTTTTCGTAATTTAATATCTTTTTGAATTTTTCAATAATAGAAACTTATTTTTCATTTTTTTTTGTGTGAAACGTAAATTCTTACAGAATTTATTGAGTGCCAAATTTTTAGAGCCAATTTCAATATCTGTGACTTTACTGTTATGCAACTTCAACAGAACACAACTTCTATATCGTTATGTCTACGATCCCCAAACCCCAAAAGCTCCAAGGTTGTCCCAGACCCCAAAAACGCATCCCACACCCGTCATCCCAAAACGACCCTTGTCAAACTCGAGAATGACCTTCACCCAGCGCTCCCCAGGTGATTCAATTAACACACATAAATCCACCGCGGAAGATCCACAAAAACTCACCTCAGCCTCGCGGCATACTCGACTTCGATGGCACTGCGATCACGGATAAAGTTTCCGTATTTGTCTAAAAAATCGATCCCCTTCTGTGTGTGTGTCGCCAGGTTCTCGTACTGATCCTAAAGTTGGGCAAAGAGGAGAAAAGAAATAAAGTTAGTGTTTTAGGTATAAAATGATCACAGTCTGAAGGTGAAACCAGTCTGGATCCGGTTGAATTATGGTAATTTACTTTTGGGTATAGAGTAGAGGTCTACAACGCCCACGACAGTCTGCCAAAAATTGAAAAATGATTCCGGGAAGGAAAGAATCATACGTAAGGTGTGGTTGGTATACCGGATTAGCACTTTTATAGCTTTGCTTATATGGGTAGGTTGCGATTCTACGTTTGGATATTATTCAAATTCAATGGAAGTTGCACTTCCAAAGAAATCCTGGATGTATTAGTCGTTATTAGCTCTTGAATGTAGAATTTAGTACGTACAATGTATGCTGGATGAATTCAATCTATAGTCTTCCGATGTATGGAATACCTTGTCTGGATGTCAAATCTCAAAGATGAATTGAAATCCTACATCCAAGAAGACATTGAATCGATAGTCCGGAGTATTTGAGAACTTGTTAAGGGTAAAAATGCTTATTTGAACTTTTGGAATCTCTGTTTTTTATCACAACTAAAAAAGAAGCCTTGAGATACCAACCTTTTTCTGAGAATCCTATACCGTCATCAATCTTACCAGAACGCCGACCCTTCGGCACTCTCCGACTCACAACTTTCGCTTTCAAATTCAAAAATAAAAACCACATCGAGCCGTCCATCACATTTCGATGCCAAAAAGTATCAAGAAGAGAAACCCATTTTGACCTTCTGCCAACAAAAAGCGGCCAGTCCGTCCCAAAATCTCAGAGTTCGTCTCGAGTTGAAACAATGGATAGGAAGACAAATTTATGTTGCAAAACCCCGGGTGCAGTTTGCCAAGGTGCATCGAACCGTAACGAACGTTCGTAGATTTGCTAATTGTAATTAAATCCCCTCGATTGAGTGCGGCGCCAGTTCTACTGGCCGCAGACTCCTCTTGAGAGAACTTGAGCTCGGCCTAACCTCGCCGTTCACGGCCAAGCAAAAGGAATTTCATCGTTTTTTCCCGTGATTACCGCCGACCAGCTCTTCAAGTCTAGCTGCGCGGTCGACGTCTCGATTGGACACCATTAGAGGATGGTTTTGAAGGCGTTATCTTAATTTCGTTTGGCCACTCCAGGCGGCGCGGAATTCAAGCTCACGGGGTTCGTTCTGCGAAATTGATAGTGATAATTATGGCCGCCATTTACGAGTGTTTGCGCGAATCGGTGAGGTCGAGTCGTTGGGAATCACGCGCGGGATTCAGTCGAAGAATGCTAGAATACTTGGCGAAGGATGATATCTGGTATCTGGACATGTGAGGGATATTCGAGAACGGAATCCAGATGTGGAATGTGGCATATTATGTTGAGTCCAAGCAACAGTTTACCAAAAGCCAAAATGTATAATATCTGTATACGGATTACTTGATACTCATGTACTGAATCCCAAATCCAAACCTATTAGATATTGTCTGGATTTATTCAGTGATGAATTGTACTACGTACTAAATTCTAAGTTCTTGTTGCCGAATCTGTAATCCAGACTGTTTTATGTGCATCCAGATGATTGGATAATGTTTTTTTAAGTTCTTCGTCTGTACATATTGAAAATACGTAGTAGTTAGTCCGGACTATCGAATCGTGATCACTTCATAACAAGTCTGGAAGTATTTCAACTTTGTAATGATCCTAATGAATCTCTCGTACTAGGATAGCTCAGAATCATCATTTTGAACGTATAAAACGTTCATATCTAGTCTAGAGGTATTGATTTCATAGTCCGTACGTATGGAAAGCAATGTATATCGGATGTATTCTATCTCTTTATCACTTATCCGGAAATACTGGATTCATAGACTTTAATACTATTGACTGCATTTATTGAACGTTCAAGGGTATTATATTTTCAGTCGGATCTGAACGTAACAATTCTTTTTTAATCAGATTCTGTTTTCTTGCAGGATTCTATTTTATTGAATCACTTAGTAGGGACTATTCAACATTGTGATCCCATACAATTCATAGTCGGACTACATAATCTGTAGTCTTCAAACAGAAGATATTAAATCCTACTGAACCTCTTTGGAAAGACCTATCAACATTTTGCTTATACATATACAATTCTATGTCGGACTACAGAAGCTGTAGTCTTCAAACAGAAGGTTTGATTCTCTTGTGCGGAACCGATCAACAGTTTGAACATATGAAATTATAAGTCGGACTACGAAATCTATATTTGATCTTATTTAACATCTTTGGAAAAACCTTTCAACATCCGGAGGTATTGAATCTTTAATTCGATCTTATCGAATGTCATTGGAAAAACCTATGAACATTTTGATCATATGTAATTCTAGGTTGGACTACGGAATCTGAAGTCTTCAGACAGAAAGTATCGAATCAATAATTTGGTCGTATTGAATCACTTAGTAGGGACTATGCAACATTTTGATCCTATACTATTCTAGATCGGACTACAGAATCTGTAGTCTTCATACAGGAGATATTGAAACTTTAATTTGATTTTATTGAATCTCTTGGGCTGAACTAATCAAAATTTTGAACATATCTAGTTCTAGGTCGGACTACGAAGCCAGCAGTCTTCAAACAAGAGGTATTGAATCTTTAATTCGATCTTATTGAATCTCTTTGGAGAGCTCTATCATCATTTTGATGATATGCAGTTCTAGGTCGGGTTACGAAGCATGTAGTCTTCAAACAGAAGTATTGAATCAATAATTCAATCGTAATGAATCGCTTTGAAGAGACCTATCAACATTTTGAACATAAGTAATAATAAACTCTTGGGCAGGAAAAAACTATATGTTGATTATTGGTATTGAATCCTTAATTCGATCTTATTGAATCGCTTTAAAGAGACCTGTCAATGTTTTGATCATAAGAATTTCTAGGTCGGACTACAGAATCTCAATTGAAGCTTTAATTCGATATTATTGAATCTAGATTATTGAATCCCTATAGTTTAACAGCATCGACCCTAAACCAAAAGTGATACTACTCAATGAATCTCCAGGTTGGACTACAGAATCTTTAGTCTTTAATCTGGAGGTATTGAATCTTTAATTGGGACTACTTTAATCTTTTAGGAGGGAGAATTCAACATTTTGAACCATGTGATTTTAAGATCGAGCATTGAATCTCCAGTCCGGATGTATTTATTACATACTTCGAGCATGAGGAAAGTTGCAAATCTCGGACGTTTACCTTAGACGACTGTGATCTTTAGTCCGCAAGTACTAGATTCCTTGGCCATACAACTACCAATCTGCGGAAGTTTCCAATACCTACTGCTTTGATCGTACTCCACGCAGTATCCGGAGATTCCTGACGCAACGCAACTCCATTTCTCTGCCGAAACTCACTCAACGGTATCAACTTTATCCCAATCATTGCCGATTTCTAGATCACAAACATTCCCGAACGATTCCACCCAACCGCACCGAAATTGATCGCAAATACAACTGACCCGATTCTTTCCCTTACAGCTGAATGATTCAAGGGTAATTCTAGCGCACAGATTACTCACATCTCGGAATGCATGCTTGACGTCCATATGTTGCGAACTCTCTGTGAATCACAACACCACACAGCTGAGGTCGTCTTCGAGAGAGTTCCGGCGCGAAAGCGTCCAAATCTTGACTAATTACGTCTCGGGTCGTTCAAGCTACCAAGACGGTTTAAAATAATCTGACCTGCAAATACAAATGTATTCCAACGCCCGTTTTTCATCGCGCCGCGCTCGATAAAAGACCCATTTCTCTTACGTCTGCCAAACAACATAAACGCGCTATGAATTAAACATCGCGCACGGTTTTAAAATCTCAAAAGGTGAAAGTCAATTAGTTTGGTAATTTGTGCAATAAATTGGTTCAGAACGACAAATTTGAATTCCGCGGGCTCGAGACCAAACAGGTGGTGTTCCCACCGGTCTTAGGATTTCCGATAAAATATTCAGAGGATCAGCGCACTAATGAGCAGTTCTTCGAACTCGGTTCGACACAGTTATTCAAATACAAATTGATTCATCGGCAGTTGCGTGGTGATAAGGAAGAGCCCGTTCGGAAATCGAAAAACTTCCAAAAAGGTTTCGATGAAACGGTCGGAAGCTTAAGCGAACGAAATAGCTGTTAATCGAGGTGATTCCATCACAATGGGCAGCGGTCGATGATGAGTTCGGTATTGTTCGAGGTTTTGCGGCGGACTCTATTGAGGTGCTTCGATTGGTTTCCGTTCAAGGGGGGACTACTTACTGGAGGAATTTATTGCTCGCGGGCACCGTTAATATCTGGATTTTACTGCCACCCCAGTCTGAAGTCAACATCCACGTGCCCCACGTCTCGTCAGTCGGGAAAGTAGCACCACGAGGTTCAATAAACAATTTCCTGCCGTACGGAAGACTTAGTCAGCTACTTCTCGTAGATCGGGCATCAAACAGCAGTAAAAGTGTAATTATTGGGATGACCAACAAGCTTTGGACGAGATTGGAGGTCTTGGTCCAAAGTTCTTTCTTGAGAAAGAAGCTGCATTTGAATCGTGTACTATGTAATTACATTATTATATACATACATACAGCTCTGCGGACATTCAATCTGTTCTTGGAAAAGGGGTACCGCTTTCACTTTTCATTTGCTTCTTTGAGTCATCTGTCTCGGACGAGGTTGGTAGAGAACAAGAAAGAGGTGGCTGAAACAAGGAAGTCGGATTTGTTTCCGGTAAAAAGTAAAGATCTTGAAGTAGATGACTCAGATTGTTTCGTAGAATTGAATCCATTCCAAGAATTTTTAACTGTCTCAATTTTGCTCACCCCAAATTTCCCACACTAATTAATTTGGCAACCTTTCCAAACCACTTCACTGCGTCATTCCAGCAAAACTTATGCAATTCGCCACCGTCAAAGTCTCCGTCCCACCACGGTCCGACCTCATAACAACTGGTTCCCGCAAAAGGGGCGCACCATTTGAAAAACCGTAACCCCAAACCAGTTCGCCAACCAGCCGCCAGGCCAAAAAAACTGTACTTGACACTCTAGAAATGGGCAAAACCTCCCCGGTTCCTGTCCTCCCCGAAAAGCTGCATCCACCTGAGGTCATACCCATGGTGGAAAACTGGTCCCCATGGAGAGATCCTGTGCCCCTAATGGCGATGCCATGTTCCGGCTAGTTGAACCGCAGCAGGTCTCGAGATAAGCTCTCTCGAGTTATTGACCGGAAAATATTAGCTGGAGGACGGTGATGCTCTCCATATTTTTCGTCCCGCGATATTCATCGCTTGGCACATGGTCAACAGCCGGGAACGACAGCGGTAGATGCTACAGTACAGGTTGGAAGATTGGGGTCAGATTTATTCTCAGCGTAGATGGATTTCAAACGAATCTTGGCGACTTCGTAGACGGATCTCAATAATCATCGAGATGGATTGGTCATGAATTTGAATATCATGAAAGATTGATTTTAAACATCTTATGAAGTTATCGCCTAGTTATGGATACCATGGAGATGGATTCACAACGCAGATGGATTTTAAAAGAATATTTGCAACTTCGTAGATGGATTGTAAAAAAAACTGAATAAACATCGAGATGGATTGGTAATGGATTCATGCCGATCAAGAAGATGGATTTTGAACAAATTAAGTTATTAAAATTAACTATTAATCTTCTAGTTATGGATGCCATGGAGATGGATTCACAACTCTGATAGATTTTTAAATGTCTTTGCAACTTTGTAAATAGATTGTAAACAAGTCTCAATAATCATGGAGATAAATTGTTCATATTTAATGACGATCAAGAAGATGGATTCTGAACAACTTATGAAGCTAATCATTGTCTAGTTTTGGATACCATGGAGATGGGTTCACAAAGCAGATTTATTTTTAAAGGATTAACTTTATAGATGAACTGTAAACAAGTTTGTGGGTCTCGTGGCGCAGGGGTAGCGGCTTCGGCTGCCGATCCCGATGATGCTATGAGACGCGGGTTCGATTCCCGCCTTATCCACTGAGCTTCTATCGGATGGTGAAGTAAAACGTCGGTCCCGGTTTCTCCTGTCTCGTCAGAGGCGCTGGAGCAGAAATCCCACGTTAGAGGAAGGCCATGCCCCGGGGGGCGTAGTGCCAATAGTTTCGTTTCGTTTCGTAAACAAGTTTAAATAATTAGGAGATGGATTGGTCATGAATTCATGACGATCAAGTAGATGGATTCTGAACAACTATTTAAGACGAACACGGCGATGGATTTACCATGAAGTCATAACTACTACAGATAGAATGTTAATGTGATGAATACTTTGCAAACGGATTCAGAACAGATCTGGAGTTTTTTTTTTGAAAAGGTCCAATAAACAAAAATTTCAGTTTTTGCTTTTAGGGTGTTTTTTAATACTCCTGACTCAAGGCGGTTTCAAAAACACCCAAAAAGCAAAAAACTGAAAATTTTGTTTATTGGACCTTTTCAAAAAAAAAAAAAAAAACTCCAGAGATCTTGAATTTAATTTTTTATCTGAAGGAGCATATAGATGGATCCCATAGATTTAAAGTAATGTTTACACCCAGATGAAGATGAATATTCCTTGTAATTAAACTACTGCGGAGATGGAATTCAAAACTCATGAAGATCAAGCAAATGAACTAAGAATAACGCATGATTACAATGGGGATGGATTAACCATGATAACTTCAAAGATTTCTAATTACCAATGGGAATTTTATAGTCAATAAAACTTCGCAGATGGATTCTGAACTACTTGTGAAGACGAGAACGGAGATGGATTAGACATGAATGACATGACATGAATTCATGACAACTACAAATAGATTGTTAATGTGATGAAGACCATGCCCACGGATTTAGATCAGACTTTGGAAAACAGTGAAGATGTATTCCAGATATTGCTTTTTCATATGAGGAGCATGTAGATGGATGGATGGATACATGAAAACAGTGGAGATGGATTTTCCGTGAAGTCATGACTTTAGTATTGTATTAGGACTTGCCTTATTTTAATCCTAATGAGAATGCAAAGGTCATGAAAACTTTGGAGAGCATGTAGATTGAGATGGATTTGAACTACTAAGAGATGGATTGGTATAAAATTGAGAAAAGCACATTAATGAATTTGAAAAAGGCATAACTATGACGTTGTCTACGGAGATGGATTTATTTGAACTCTAGAGGAAAGATCACAATTTCGTGTAACTTTGGGATTCACTTGGAGATGGATTTTTAATAGTCATGGTGTCTTCGGATATGCAATGTTTATATAATCTTGAGAACCATAAAGATGATTTTTTCGATGAATTATGACAACCATGCAGATAAATTTCTGACGAGTCAAGAAGTACCCAGAGATGGATTATTCCAAAACTTTCAATCGGAAATTTACACGTATTTTTTTTATAAACTTCCCTCCCATGGACTAGCGCAGACTTCAACCTGCCAACATCTTTCCAGCACACAAACACACACATAACGTAACATGTCTCGTATGTCTGTACGGCTTCTGGTCTGCAGTCTCTCGAACCGGTTCTCGGCGATGCAGATTGGAGAAGGAAACGCATTAAAAATATTAGAGCCAACGAAAAAAAGAAGTAGACATAAAAACGAGATCAATGCACCGGCGGCGACGAGCCGCAGATGATGGACCAACCGGCTAAAGGGACACAGACCTTGAACGCCACTGCAGCAGGTCCATTTTGGTCCAGTTGGATTAGCCGCGGCAGCGATAAACTGCGTTTGATGAAATTATGAATAAACTAATAACGGACGGGGCGACGCCGCCGCCGGAATGCATTTATTGGGCGATGTGATTTTAATTTGAATGAAAGTGGGCCTCTTTAAATTATGCAAATTGGGAAGGCGCTTTTTTATGTTGTCTCAGTTCTTTTGGGTAAACGAATTTATGACGGAATTTATGGGAGCAACGGAAAGCCGGCTTGCTGGGTAGTTCACATAACCAAAATGCAAATGTTTAGATATGGTGGGAAAGAACGTTTTAAAATGTTGACACCACAATTGGGTTTAATTGTTAGTCGGTTTCGGTAGTTTCGGTAGACACGGTCGCGCCGACCTAATTGATATATTTTATACTGTTGGAATCGTGTTAGTTTGACCAGTGGATTTGTTGTTGCTTCAACTTTTAGACACAATCTCAACTTTTTTTTTCAACGAATAGTCTCAGCGCCAAACTCTACCCAGTAGGACTGGCCATTTAAAAGAAAGATTTTTTTAAAAGAGGTGATTTTTTGGGCGGTGCAAATTCTCACTTTTTGAATGAATTGGTTGGGCAGTAGAGGACCATTTAAAAACAACTAGAATTTCAAAACCTCGAAATTTAAAAAAAACAGAAAATCAATAATAAAAAAAATCGAATTATAAAAAAAATCTGGAATTCAAAATATTACGAAAAATATCAAACTTCAAAAATGCTGCCCTTTAAAAATTCCAAAATTAAGAAATTGAAAAAAAAACAGTCACAAATTCATAAATTACAAAATTGAAAACAATCACAAACTCTAAAATAAAGAATTCAAAAGATCATTAAAAGATTAAAAAAATATAAAATTTTAAGTTCTGGAATTCTTAATACAAAAACACTAGAATCTTTTAATTCATAAATTCAAAAGTTCAAGAATTTCAAAATAATTTATTTTAAAAAATCAGAAATTCAAAAAATCTAAAATGTTCAAATACAAAATAAAAAAAAAACATAAATCCTTAAATTTGTAAATCTATAAATTCAAAAAAAGACAATTTTAAAATTATGAATTGAAAAATCTTCAACTAGAAAAATAGAAATTTTGCAATTTAAAAATTTAATAATTTAGAACTTTAAAAACACTGTATTTTCAAAACTCAAAAATTAGGAAATTAAAAACAATAAAAAATTAAAATAATTATGGTTTCAAAAATCATTCAAAAAACTTAAGATTAATGAAAATAAAAAATCTTAAAATAAAAATTCTTTTGATTTCTGTTATTTTAAGTTTTTTTTTATTTTAAATTGTATAATTCAAAAATGCAACAATTCAAGAGTTTTTTTAAGGTCCTACAAACATATGAAAGACAATAGCTTATAGGACTTTAAAAAAAACTCTGGAATTCTATATTTTACTAAAATAATTCCGAAATTCCGAAAGAATGAAAAATAGCCGAAATTCAGAACTTGAAAATAATCACAAATTCAAAAACTCATTCCAAAATTCTAAAATTCAAAAAGCTATAAAATGTCAAAATTCAAATGTGAAAAAAATTAAAATACAAAATTCAAGAAAACTTCAAGAAATCTAAAATCCTTAAATAAAAAATTGAACAGCCCAAAAATTTAAAATTTTCGATCTCGAAAATCAGGAAAATAAAAAAATCTAATATTCTAAAACTTAAAAATTTAAAATTCAGAAACTCAAAAATTTCAAGCTTGGGAATTCAAAGTTATAATATTAAAAAAAAACAGTTATCAAAAATTTAAAAAATATGAATTAAAAAATTCATTCAAAAATTCAAAAATCAAATCATTTAAAATTGAAACAATGTAATTTTAACCTTCTGTAAATTTGGAAATCCAAAATAAATAGGACTTAAAAAAAAAAACTCTGGAATTCTATATTTTACTAAAATAATTCCGAAATTCCGAAAGAATGAAAAATAGCCGAAATTCAGAACTTGAAAATAATCACAAATTCAAAAACTCATTCCAAAATTCTAAAATTCAAAAAGCTATAAAATGTCAAAATTCAAATGTGAAAAAAATTAAAATACAAAATTCAAGAAAACTTCAAGAAATCTTAAATCCATAAATAAAAAATTGAACAGTTTAAAATTTAAAATTTTCGATCTCGAAAATCAGGAAAATAAAAAATTCTAATATTCTAAAACTTAAAAATTTAAAATTCTGAAACTCAAAAATTTTAAGCTTGGGAATTCAAAGTTATAAAATTAAAAAAAACAGTTATCAAAAATTTAAAAAATATGAATTAAAAAATTCATTCAAAAATTCAAAAATCAAATCATTAAAAATTGAAACAATGTAATTTTAACCTTTTGTAAATTTGGAAATCCAAAATAAATTCAAGAATTTTAAAATGTAAAAAACTCTATTATTCGAAGATTAAAAAAAATGACGAAAACTGCGTGAATTGTAATGTGCGTGTATCGTGTGCGTGTGTCGTTTTGCGTTTCCGTTTCTGTTTCAAATTTACGATGTTTACACTGATTTAGTGGCCAGTACTCCCATTTTGGTCACCGTCATCGTTCTTCCTCGCAAGATTTCGAGTTATTTTCCGCCGAATTCTCAGTTGGAGCGAGAGAAAAACAACCCGGTTGTTTACATTGAAAACGAAACGCCACAGAAAATTTAAACACCAGTCCGGAGTATCATGGTGGTAGGAAATTGCCAATCGAAAACGATTGTTTATCTACCATTAATTCTGAATGGCGCTATTTTTTTCGTCGTCTCAAATTTGTTTACTATACACGCGAACCAGAATCTGGCACATCCGACAAGTTCGACGGTGAAGGTCTGCGCGTTGAATTTCGCGACTTGAGTTTTGTTTACCAACCATCATTCACTCACTCTTTTGGAGGAAGTCTGTGGAGGAAAAAAGATGGCGGCGCTCACGGAACTCTTTCTGGCTGGACAGTTGAGGGTCAATATCACATGTCTTCGATCACGTCTCTGTAGGTCAATTAGCGTGGCACCGCGTGAGATGGGGTTCGCAAATTTGCGCAATAAATATCACGAGTTGCGGTGATGGTGCGAAACGGGTGACTTTTGGGAAGTGTTTTGATGAGTTTGCAATATTTTGGTGTTGGAATTCGTAACTACACATTCGAAAATACTCACACGATCGCTTGAGGAAGTCTGATAAAGATTTTATTTTACAATAATTTCGTAGCCGGCCTACGGATAGGCCAGCAATGAAATTCGCTTCACTTCGCAAGGAGACGATGATTTAAGCGGATGGCGGACTGGACTTCGCCATGTGATGTGATGATTTTCTCAGCCTAAGTTTCATAGGAATTGATAATTGGGAATAACGGATAGGCCGGCAATGAAATTATAGGAAAATAAAAAAAATGCTGTAAATATGTTTAGTTCAGGGATCGTAATAATACTGTTTCATATATAACCTTATCCAGACGATTTTGTAGGAAAATTCTCGAAGATGTTAGATACGTACCTGTAAATAAAAGAGAACAAAACTGAATTAGTCACCGTGAAACTCATCCGTACCTGACTTGAGGTTGCGTGTCATACCCGAGACTTGGTAGCAACAACCTGTCAAAACCCGTCACACGACTCTTGATTCAAGTCCAAGTTGACCAACAAGCGGACATCCCCTCCAATCGAGGATTGACGATCTTGACAGCTTCCGAACTCCTCGGCAAACGCCTAGACCTAATTGAGTTGTCGAACGGACGTCCATCACCCAAGGAAGAGCGTACGATCAACGGGGCGTTACTGGTTTTGCAAAACCTTCAACACCCCCACGACTTCGACGTTGATCACTCAACAGCCTGACAGCTCCCGCTTCTGCTCTAAGCGAAGATCTTCAAAGTTGAATGAAATGTTGCATGCAAAGCTGTCGGTGTTGGTGGGTGCAGCAGCGCGAATTTCGTTAATCTTTCGACAGTATAATTGCGTAGATACTCCCCCACAAGTCAACCTCTTCTTCCATTTCTCCTTGTTCAGCGTAGTTTGACTACTTCAACTCTTCAAAGTTCGTTCATCTCTCTCGAGAGGAGTTGCCGCTGCCGCTTCCATAACACATCTCGATCAAGCCTCTTTCGTCAACTTGTTTCGTGTGTATACAAACACAGCAAGTTTTTTTCCCCTCTCTCTCCACCATTTCGCATGTTTTTCATTAAAAATTCCAATGTCAATGTTGAGTCGTCGTCGCACACAGACACACGTGTGGAACACACGCGATCGCGTCCGCGTGTGTGCGTTCGCTCTTTTTTTGAGATCGTTGCGATCGTCACCACCTGAGCTACCTTTTCCGTCACAGGTTTGTGGATGTTGTACAACAGCGCAGCGTACAACAACTACAAATTGCGACGTCGATGGCCGCGAAGCGATTTTTTTTCTGTTGAGCGCGAAATTATTCACGCGAACGTACACACAGACAGCGATCGCGCGCGCAGGTAAGTGCACCTAAAGTGGTGTTGGTTGAACCTGTTTGGGGAGCGGTTTTTGGAGTTGACGATCGATCTTGGCGCGCGCGCGCGATCATCTCGAAGGGGAAATAAATCTCGGCATGGTCGGCATGCATAAACATAAACACATGCTGTTATTTCGGCGAGGTTTTTTTTTTGTAGTTGTTGCAAAAATTAATGGTCCAAGTGGTAGAAAGCATCCGCGCGCCGACAAGCGGGAAGAAATCGTGTGTGGACGCTCTGGAGGTCATTTGTAAATAAGTGGGACACGGTGGCCGCTTTGCGGAAAAATTGCTGACCGTGGCGAAACGACCGTGTGATCTTAAAAGTTGAAATTTTGGAATAGTTATGGTGTTGTCTGGGGAGATTTACGGTTTAAAATTTACATTTAGGTTTTAATTGAATAATTTGGTTTTATCAAATATTAAAACAAGAAAGATCAAAGAAAAGTTAAATCTGAATTTAAAATTCAGTGAAAGTCTCGTCTAAAATTATATTTTTAAGCAGCATATCCAATCTTCTTGAGAAATAGTTTAACGAGTCCTTCTTTAAAATACAAATAACAAGATGAACAATACACTGCAAAACATCTGATGATAAAATCGAATGCTAAATCATGCACAGCACCTTTGAGAGAATATTCACTCAATATTACAATCTGCATGTAAAGGTTCTCCACAAAAAAAAAAAAAAAGAAGTCAACCGACTTTGAATCCACTACTCACAGAGATGACTGGCACCTTAGCACGCTCGGCTATCAGACCGTTGAAGGATTAACGCCGAGATCAGCTTGACATTTCGGTCAAGGAGATTTCCCATACTGCTGGGCTACATATTTCTGTATGTAAAATTACATAAAGTTTCATGAAATAATGCAGCATTTATTTTACTCCCGGGCCTTTTACACCTGGATTGCTGTGTAATTTGAGCAAGGCAAACAAATTAATTTATTTCGTGTTAAAAATTAAATTCACGAAATTAAAAATTATGTCAGAAAAAAAACAATTTTACCTCTAAAATGTGTAAATAAGCCTCTTTTACAGCGTAATTCAACTTGTTCAGTCTAAAATAAGGTAATGTTCGCTCACGAAAGTGTATTATTAAATATTCGAATTTAACACCTTTCAAATTAATTGGTTTTAGGAGATCCGTTATTAGTACACACAGTAAGACAAAATGTGAAAATTTTGAGGGTGTAATTTCACTTTTTATGATGTAATATTTGTAATATTACCTCAATATTGACTGAAAAAGTGGCAAAACATAATAATATTGGTGAATTCACACAATTTTAGAGGTAACATCACACATTGTTTCTGGCATAAAAAATTGACCCATTCCCAAAGTTATCATGTTTTTTTACTGAGCAGCCCAGACGCGATTATTCGGAAAAAAAATTAGTGAAAAAAAACTCAATTCCACAATTTAAAAATTATTTTTAGATAAGAGCAGAAAATTTAACAACGGTTCGATTTTTTTTTAACATTTAAAATCGAAACAAAAGTTTCAGAGACATTGCAAGTTGAAATATGAGGACTAATTAGATGACACACAGTTAAACAAATTCCTTACAACGGAATACTGGTAAATTTACACATTTTTAGAGGGAAAATTACCACTAGCGTGCACAGGGTGGGGCAACTGCCCCACCATCCTCAGAAGTTTGTTCTAAATTTGGTCAGGGGGTGTCCATAAACGACGTAATATTCGAAACGTCCATATTATTGCCCCACCTTCCTCAAGGAGCTGGACTGTAAAATTACACACTTTTTCTGACATAAAAGATGTACACATTTACAGATGTAATATTATAATGATTTTTTTACTGTGTAGGAAAACTCATTTTTCATTAAATTTAAACTTTAAGATGCTGTACCTCAGTAACCAGCAGTTCGTTTTTATCAACAATATATTATGATAGGCTTTTTTGATGAAGTTTTTCAAAATTTTTGATGCAAATTGATCATCTTTCGAATAAATTCAAAACGGGGCACTCTACCAAAAACATTGTTAAGGCATTTTCTATTACAAATTCGATTTTGCGATAATATGTTTGATTAAAAAAAATCATATCTCTGGACAAAAAAAAATCAAAACTTAAAATACTTATTTCGGGAAATTAACTTTAAGTTTTAAAATGTAAAACAAAAAATCATGAAATTCTTTATCTTTTTTCGTGTCTTTCTTTTTTCTGAAGAGTTTTTATTATAACCTACAACTTTGCTGACGACACCAAATCGATCAGAAAATCCCTACTCAAGATACCGGTATTCGAATATTCACATGCCCATGCCCTAACATATTGTAGAAAAAAAAAATCCTTTAGCGAATAAAAACAATCCCTTAAATTTCTTTTCTCAATCAGAAAATTTTTTTATTACCAAAAGCAAGAATAGATGATTTTGAAATGGAATGGAAAAACTTATAAAAACAACCGAAAACAGACTATATCAAAATTTGCTAAACATTCTAAATGTTGCTGAAATTTTACAAAAAGTGTCCACGTGGTTTATGGATGGCCCCAAACCATTTACCCCATCACGATAAGACGGAAGCCACTGTGCACGACCCTAAATTGATTTCCCACGAAAATCCCCTCATTTTCGGAACCCCCCACAACAAATCACGACTCAATCAACGCTACCACCTTTGGCAGGTCGCGACGCGGCTTAGCATTCCAAGTGTAGACTTAGTTGATTAGGGCTTAAAACCCACAACCAGACACAAAATTGCAAAAAAAAAAGTTTGCTTTACCTTCCGCGGGATGTTGACTCGGCGTTGGAAAAGCACTTTTCTGCGTTGGGCTCGGAAAAGCGCACCGGAAATTACTACCTCCGGCCACGACTAGAGCCGACAGACTAGACGGCTCCGCCTTGACAATTTATGGGAAAAGTTCGTGTTTTGCGGTGTGTGCAACTTCCTGTGGGATGGTTGTCTCCAGTTTGACAGAGAAAAAACACCCAGCTGGAATGTTTTTGCAGCAACTCCTAAGAATCGCAAGGGCGTGACTTGGACTTGGAGTCTTCAAGAACGCCCTAATTAGCGGTTCGGAATGCGTTCTTGAACAACCGACAACACAGGGTGGGCAGGAATTCGTGGTCAGCCCCCACGGACGCGTTGCGTGTTAGGTGGGAGTTCTGTGACTCAACCTTATCCATCGCGTGCGTTTTTCTGGGAAACCTCAACCGAGACAACAAGGGGCAGATCTCCCCAACCCCGTGGACATAGCTGTCAGTGTTGCAAAAAAAGGGGTCACTGGCATCACCTTGTAGCCGGGCACCCCTCGTTGACCTTGACATTCGCAAACTGTTGACTTTGTCCACCATATCTAAATCGGATTATCTGATGTTCTCCAGAGCACCACACACTTTATGTAATCGACAGGGTGGGGCGAACATTCCCCCTCAGCTTTCAATTAAATTGCTTTTACGGACTCGCTGGGGACACCACGCGCCACCAATCGGGTACAGTATATGCGTCTGGTATGCTCTGGACCAGCGAGGGGGACGACTCTGCACAGCTAGTTATGAGTGGCCGGACATAAATTAAGATATCGTTTAAACGGAACCCTGTGGCGAGGGCGTAATTTGTCCCGGAGTGCCATTAGCAGCAATTGAAATGGGGATTACCGTAATTTCAAGCTGGTTGGAAGTGTGGTTTGAGGTTAGCAGAGTTCGTGGGTAATAAGTTTTACAATACCTAATTTATTACGCAGTTCAAAATGCTTCAAATTCTCAACTTGCACCACGATCGCGAAGAATCCCATTCTTGGGCGTTCAAACATCGTTGCCGACACATGTCAGCAGGTCTAGGGATGGAAACCTAGAGGAGCACCCCGCATAACTACACGTTCACATGACATCGGAAGACAGGTTCTTGCTGGGTTTCGCCGCTGGAGCTTGAAAAAGAACACGCGAGGGAAGTGAAACAAGGGCGTGTACAAGTTGAGTGGTGCCATTTTGATCTTAACAGAGGTAAGATATCTTGGATGACTAGTTTCTGAAAATGTCCAGTCTTCCAATATCCTGAAAAAGTAACAATAACGAAAAGGTTCTGAAATAGAAGTAATTTGACATTGTTATCATTTTCATCACATTTACTTCTGAAAATTATAAACGTCACTAAAAAGACAGGGTTGCCACATTATCAATCTAATCAGAAAGGTATTGCAATAACCTCTCCAATGATGAATTTGGAAATCATTTTTGAGATCCAGCCTCAGAAAGCATGAAAGTAGCTTTATCTCGGGACAATGTTGCCATCTTTTCAATCCTTTTGTCTTTTCAGAATGACTGTAATTGGACATACACAGTAAAAAATAATGTGAATTTGAAAGCTGTAATTTTGGAAGGTTGAATATTACCTCTTTTATGAATTAATTTTACCTCAATTAAGACAGAAAAAGTGACATTACACCAGAAAAGTGTTAAAATTACACATTTCCAGAGGTAAAATTACACCTTTTTCTGACATAAAAGATGTACCCCTTCACCCAACCGGCGGTCGCATGATTTTGATGCATGGCAGCATGAAAGTATATCAGAATCTGCATGAAAACTGTCCTCATGCATTTTTTGCGATATTGGGGTATGACATTTTTGCCCGTTACCGACAATTATCGACATTACCGACGGCAGATTGATTGTATTGCAGAAAAAAAAATCTTAACAGAACGAGGATTGAACCATCAACTTCTAGGTTGCTGATCCGACACGCTACCATCGCGCCATGGACGCTTGATGAATGGTGAGGGACAGAGCGCGAACATAATGTTCTCTCTAGAGTGTTGCTCGGGGACGCGCCAGCATTCGATGTGTTGGTGAGAACTGCAGATCGCTGACGTGTTTACACGTGGGCAAAAATGATCTATGGGCTTGCTGCAAAAAATGTAATAAAATATAACATTTTCTGCAGCAAATCCACTGTTGCAGATTTTGAGATATATTTTTCGTTTGGGTGTTCCCAGATGTAATATTACCATGATTTTTTTTTCTGTGTATCTGACGACAGGTCGCACGATGATTGCGGACAATATTTTCATCAATTTGACTGACATCTGAAGTAAAAAAACTCAGGACAGTTACGCTTCACCTCTTTAAAATATGGAACTTGTTTATCTTAATGAGGTATTAGACTGTGACAAACAAACGAACTTGCACTTTATCGTAAACTTGTTTGCGGCCAACTTGCAAGCAAAGCAAAATTTATGCATGTTGCCGTTTCTGCAAACAAATGTCAAAAAGTGCGAGTTTGTTTGTTTGATTGTCATAGTCTTATACCTCCTTGGTACTTAATGACAGGGTGGCCACTCAAATCCCATTTTGGAATCAACAACCTTGATAACTAAAAAAAAACTTCAAAAATAAAATCACTCTCAATTTAGATTCAAACAAACATTAACAATTAGTCCTAAAAAAAATTAAAAAAAAAAAACATTTAATTTCAAAGTTCACTTAAAAAAATTGCCAAACAAAAATTACTCAGTTTGAACTGGAAATGAAAAGTGAATTTTTTAATGTTATTCTTAATTTCATCAAAACAAATTGTTGACCAAAATTGTCTTAAAAACTTGTAAAATCGATTTTAACTATTCAAAATACATTGCATAATGCATATTTATGTATTTTTAATCAAATAAAGACTTTTTAATGTTTCTTAAATAACCATTAAATTAATTCTCAAATAAATTAAAATGGTGTAGTTAATTTTGAATTTAATAAAAAAGGATTTAGAATTATGGAGTGAAATGAATTTGAAAATTATAGAGTTTTTAATAATCCAAGAAACTAAATTTCGATTCATTCAAAATTATTCAAGAGTTATAAAATAATTTTAAAGAATATGCTTAGGATTCTTGACTTTTCCCGACCTTTGACAAAAAGTCATAAATTCTAAACCGTTTCCGATTTTTTTTCGGATTAACGCAGATCTTGAAAATGAAAAAAAATAAAATAGTTTTTTAACCAAATGCCACCGAATAATGAAATTCAACCGTTCGAAATGTATTTAAGATTTTAAAAATATCAAGTCGGAGCCAACACTTAGAAATATGACCGATTTACATGTTTTCACCTCTTGTATAGTTTGATAAATCTCTTTAGTAGAGATAATGCATGACATGGTTGCCAGATCTTCAATGTTCAAGACTCATCCGATCAGATCATATAGAAAAACGGTTTCGAAATAAATTTTCATCCGACTTCACGACACATGACAAAGATAGCCAAATTTCATTTAAAAACTAAGAACATAAAACATAGTAGCCAGATTATCGACTAAAATTATTTATTAAAAAAAATGTTTATACCACATTAAATGAGTGCGGAAGGCAAAATTGCAGCAATCCATCGAGACCGAGAATTGGATCCTAAAATGAAGCTTAGATTGCTGATATTATTGTTCACAGCGATAAAGCTTATTTTTCTGAGTACAATGACCCTTTGTATGACCACAAAGAGTTTAATTAAGGCCATTAAGGCCGTTGCAAATATTTTTCAAAGTTTATGTCGCCCCCCCCCCCCCCCCCCTTCAAAATTGGTCTGAAAAATTAGGGGGCAAAAAAAATATTTTTCCAAAAAACTTCAAAATTTCCATGAAAATAGAAGTCTAATCAACTGAAAACAAACTAAAATGCATTTTTCTGCATTGATAATCATATTTAGCATGTTTGGGCTTGTTTAAAAATGTTTTGAATTATTATGAAATTCAAATGTAAAGCACCGCAAAAATTTTATTTTTCGCAAAAAATATTTTTTTCGTGAATACTTAAAAATATTGGAAACTAATGATGGCAAAACAACTGGACAGGTGTATAATGCATTTTAAAACACTTTTTTCATTAAAATGTTCAAACCATGGCTCGTAATTTCAATTTTTATATCTTTTTATTTTTTTGCCCCCCCCCTCGACTTTGGTCAGAGTCGAGGGACATAAACTTCAAAAAATATTTGCAACGGCCTAAAATGAAAAAAAGTGATCAGAAATGATTTTTAATCGTGTTTTTTACCGTTGTACAAAAAAAATGGCATAGGGCTTTAGTACCCAATTATCTCTTCAGTGACTTGACAAGTGACCAATATTCGGTGAATAACCGTTTAGTGACTCCTTCGTGCGTGACGACCTGCTCTTCACGGATTTAAGCGGAGGCAAATGAATCCCTGCTTTCGGATGGTAGCAACGCCATCGTGAAAAATTCCAACTCCGACTTCCGACACTCGTCGTCGTCTCGCGGAAAACAAAGACGCTGAAAGAGAGGGAGGATTTCCAACAATCGCAAGGTGAGAGAATAGTCATAATTACTCGCCGTGGAACCATTTAAATAATTCCATCACGGCGCATCGCCATCGGCCAGGTCGTCATTTTTTGCTTCAGCTTTTGTTGTTGTTGGGGATCCACTTTTCGCGCGCGCCCGGTCTTCATTATTGTTTTCTCTTTCGAGCCATTTTGCATTTCTGAGCTATCTCACTCCCTCCAACTCACGTGTTGCTCGTGGCGGGGCTATTTTTGTTTATTTAAGGAATCAAGTTTGCGCTGTCTGGCGTTTGGCGCGGAAAATGTACAGAGATGGATAGAGTTGAATGGCCGCCGAGGTGCCCCTACCCGTGGACGCCACTGCCTACTTCGGTGGGGTTGTAGCCGATGAGGGGGGCTTTTTGGAGGCTACTGAACTCGACTCGACGAACTGTTGCACAATCCGCGGTTGTGGGTGGATCTTGAGGATCGTTTTTGAGAATTTCCAATGTAATAACAAGGAAATTCAGTAATACAAGATTCGAATAAAGAGATACATCAGTCCTTGGTGTACTAGTCTTCAGCTCAAAGAAGATACCGCTTAAGATCATTGCTAGACACCCCTGATCCTATTTCAAACTTATTTTTATGATTTACTACGTTATACGTATTCAAAGCGATATTGATATCAACATAAAATAGCTATCCACAGTATGAAGATCTGTAGTACAATGGTTCAATAGATAGGACATTCGAAGACTTCAGGGTTCCCACTACCTGGTATACCTCTGGTTATACCAACTCCAACCCAGCGAAAGCATCTTGCGTCATCGATGACACATGAGTTTCGATTGTTATTGTTATGACCCCATCACAAATCTCCCCAAACGACCCCATAATCTCGTCGATTGATCGTCAAAATCACTGACGACTCCATTCCCGATAGGGACGACCACACCCAACGCTCTTGCCCAAACCAACTTTCCATTTCAACCCATCGCTGCGCGATCGGAAGGTTGACAAACGACCCATAAACACTTCCAGACCTTTGGTTATCTCGGAGTGGGCGTCCCTTTTTCGACGGATTTCGCAGTTTGAGTTCGATGTCACAACCGGCGTCACTTCTTCCGTTGCAACACGCATACACTGGGCCTGAGCTGCTCAACGACTTCGAGAACAATCAAGATCATTCACAACTCTCGTCATCAAAGTCAGTGTGTGAGTGAACTCCGCGTTGTTCCGGAGGCAAATTTCACTTGTCCTCCAGCTTCCTGCAGACGTTATCAGGGCTTCGGCGATTGGAAGTCGATGCGTGATACGACGATCGCATACCACAGAGCGATCTTGAGTACGGACGGATGTCGTGAGTACAGGGTGGAAAGTGTGCAGCAATAACTGAACTTCATTCATCAGCATTCGACGTAGTCGTTGTCAACGGATCTTGAAGAGTTGATGACGCGGAACACGTGAGCATGGCGGAGAAGGAGGAGAAGGTACCGCCTGCTATGGTTGTCCGTCATGCACGCACAGGGAGGTCGTACCTTGCCGTCAAGTATGCGATTATTAGCGTGGTGGTTGTAAAACAGCAACCGACCGCGGAAAGTCGCGAGAGAGAGTCGGCGTTGCGTCGGTTATTATGAAAGTAGGGCAGTTGTTCATAAAGGCTCCGGGGAGGTATTTCATTACTATAGCTGTGCAGTTGCAGTGCAGTGATATGAATCATTGGCGGTTTAAAGATCTGTGAAGGTAGTGCTTAATACGGTCTACTTTACGTGTAATGCAGATTTTCGTAGGCGTTATCTCTGTGTATTCGTCTAAAACTGCCATCTCCATATCAGTTAACCCCAAGAGCGTAAACCTCGATCAACTGACAACAGAGACATTCCCGCGTGTCACAAATTTACGACGCCGGCCAATTATGGGACCGTCCGCATCTTCCCAAGCTATGCGCAGAACATCACCCTGCGGTGATATTGAAATATATGCCTAGAAAAGGTCCCGTTGCAGACTCTCGGTACCTGCTGACCACGGTATCTAGCCCAAGTAACAGAATCCGACAGATTTGCCTGATCGCGCTCGCGGGAAGATTCGCCACTTGTCCACACAGCGCGCCGGACTCCGGACCGGTTTGTCACACAATGACGGAAGATATGTTGAATTTAATTCAACTTTATCAAATAAATTCTGACCAGCAAGTTATGCTCTGCCGTAGGAGGATCTTCCCGCGGGTCGGACACATAACTGTTTTCTTGAAGTTCGCGCTAAGCAGGTTTCGCCATCTTCTTCGGGGCCACTCACTAGTCCTCGTTAGTAACTTGGAACTTGCGACATCTGCTGCTGCTGCGCAGCAGCAGTAGCCGCTGAAGATGCTGACGAAATTGGACCAGGTCATCGCCGTTTACGGAAGGTGAGACCTTGCCCAAAAAAATAAACGAGCGCGAAGGCGTTCATGTCGTGAAGTTGCAAGTGCGGTTGACGATCATTACCTGCAAGAAGTGGCGACATCTCAGCGAGTTCAGCTTGAAACTTGGCGTGAGAAGCATCGAATTCGGCGTCACGACCAATCGCCGACGATGTCACTTTACGCGATTAGACGCGGCGAAGGAAATGGAACCAATAAAACACAACTCGCGACAGCTCGGTCTGGGTTGGTGGACCCCCCCTTGGTCATGATGACGCTGGAGAGTGTGATTTATGGCCGGGCTGACCTTACACGATGAAAGCTTATGCTTTGTTGACACGTTCGGCGGCGGCGTCGGCGTCTGTTGAGCTATCGGGAACGTGGAGTTTGTCGTCCGGATTTTGGGTTGGGAAATGGATTTTGGTCGGAATGGGGGGTAGCGAAAGTGACGTTGACAGGGTACAAGACTGTCTGATCTTGCAAAACATACAATGTTAGACGATGAACTCTTCGATCTCCAAGCAGATCTTGGACCTTCCTGCGAATACTTAAAACGCTCAAAACTGATTTTTCTAGGTTTATACTACGAATCTGTGGCTTAGAATCGTATTGGTTTTTGGTACTGTTCATCAGAGGGTTCTTGGATTTGATCGCAACGCTTGCTTAGATCGTATCCTTGCCTTATTCCTTCCCAAAAACCGTTCAACTCCAAGCAAAACTTACTTGAGGATGCCGTGGAGATTTTCCCTTATCCCCTAATCAAAGTGGAGCATCAACACTTCCAACGCCAGAAAATGTAGATCGCTCAACACCCTAAATCTGACCCAAAATAGATTTCCAAAAAGGCTTGTTAGACCAAGGTATGACCGTGTTCAAAGTGCTTGAAACCTCCAAACAATACACTACTTCTATATCTCGAATCACCCTAATTAAATAAACAAACCTCAAATTACACCCTGCTCAACGTGAACTTAGTCGCTCAATCTCCCGCCGGTCACGGTTTCTACGCCGCAAACTGCGGCAAATAAAAGACTTACGGAACCGTAATCACAACAATGACATACCTTACCATGGGAAGACACTCCGAGACACCGCTCATCATTTTCCATAAACAAAGCCACACAGGCAACAAAGTCCGCGCGCGATGGCAGTTTTGTGATAAAAGCGAAAGAAAATGAATTTCATAAGAGTTGATTAACTCCGACGATGATTGCAGCTCTGTCGAGTGGTTTCGAGAGCGAAATCTGAGGAAATCCGACGGGATCCGCCCGCGAATTAGTACAGAGTTGCGGAGGAGGTGGATATTTATTGTTTCACGAAAAGTGTGCAAATGGCCTGGCGACGACGTCAGCCGTGGCGGCAACGACGCAAAAGTCAAATAAATAAAACAAAATGCAAGGCGACAGATCTAGCTGGCAAAAGGGAAAATATTTTGCATACAGATTATCTCAACGAGGAAAACTTAACCGCCGCGCCGCGATGTCGTAAAACGAAAGGAATTACTAACAAATGGAACTGGCTGCCGGTTTCGATCTTACGGTATGCGATCCAAGATTGGTCCCGGAATCAACGACTTACCTATAGAAAGAGAAATTCATTCTCCATAAATTACACTACTTTATTGACAGTTGAGTGTCGCAAACTGGTTGTGGGAACAAACTTTATGGCATTCCGGACCGTCTCAAGGTCTGTCCGGTGTACGTATAGTAAATACGCGCATTGATCAGCAAAGACAATACGGGCACTGTCTGGACGGAGATTGGCATATGGAAATGATTGAGTGAGTATAAACTAGTATACAATGCGGAGTAGGTGCATGTTTACGAAAATCACATGAAAGTAATACCATGTGGCATTTGAATAACTGAAGTCTTTACTAGAATATAAAATCCCGTATATAGCATGAATCTTTGAAAAGATCTATAAAGATGTAATTCATGATTCACCAAGAATTTACGAAAACTCGCATAGTCCGGACTCTGAATCATCACTACTGCGTGCTTTTACGTATTCCAGAGCATCAGTTGTACGCGTTACAATACAATGCATAGATATAACTATTGCTTACAGTTTTCATTGCGGACTGTTATTCAGAAGTATTTCCGGATCTAATATTGCTGGATTCAATGTGTATTCCAATATTGGATTGAAATACATCAATTGGTCCGTATTGCAAAGGTAAGATTCCCAACGAACTTCCAATCTGAAGCATCTTATTGAATCTTGATCCCTACTGCAAACATATCAGATCTCCCGGACTCTGGATAATTACTAGACTTTCAAAGTCCGGACTGATTCAAAAGATCCAACCAATGGCCCGGAATTGTATTTTTAAGTAATCCCATGTCTAATACTTCTGGGTATACGGGATCCTATTACATCAGTTGGTCTTAAAAGTTCCCTTATAAATTTCAACCTGAATTGTAATCTAGAATCTCGGACTATTCAACATCCATACCAACACTTCCGGACTCTGCGTTATCAAGTCGTAATCTAAAGCGAACCTTCGGATTCAACCAGATGATGCTGCTACTATCAGCAAATGTGACTGAACTGCAATCACGGCAACTCTCTTACGAAACACTTGCGCAGATTGGTCAATTCCGAGTTCGTAATGTCAACCGCCTTCTTCCTACTACTCCTCCTGGTGGGCGGCTACCACCATCCAGCGATTTCGCAAGCAATCAAGCAATCAATTTAATTTACGTATTTACCCCCGCTCAACTCAGTGTGTGTGTGTACCAAGATCATCGTCATACTTGAGTGTCTCAGAACAGGAAGCACCAAGTCGTCGAGAGCTACTTGACACAATGAAGGTCAACAGCCACGATCATTGCTACCGCCGCAGAATGACTCCGGATGAACTTCTGGAAGGAGGAAGTTACGCACAGTTTTGAGTGATCGCATTATACCGAACTGAACTTAAATTGGATCAACCAAAGACTGCGTCGTGACAGGTTTAAAAAAAGAAAGTGAAAAAGAGTCACTCATTAAACAGTATGCGATCATTCACACAGACTTTGAAACGCTGAGTTGTGGAGGTAGTGTTTTGTTTTATCAACCACAGCGCCATTCCCTTTTTATCGCCCGGCGGCCAATCTTGAGTCTCGCTTAGGTTCCAACAACGCAAAAGGTAAACAAAGGCTCCGGTATTGGTGAGAGCCTCGAGAGATTGAGCACTTATCGCGGCGCCAAAGTACACTGTGCAGTGTGCAATAACGGAAGGTAATGATGTGAATATCCGCTTTATGGGCACCACTCTCGTGTCAATATTTGATCGCATAATTTGGGCCCGAGGATTGCGCTGGTATGGCTTTGGTTTCGTACAGATAACGTAGGGTTTCGTGAACTGTATTGGAGCTTACGTCAGATCAGCTACCAATAAAAACTTGGTAACCATAGAGAAAATCTCAAAATTGGTAGTTTATCGCAGGTTGAAACACGATAGCTTATCGAGGAAGTTAAAAATTCCACAGTTGGTAGCAATTCCCTGAGTCCATTTAAATCAGCTACCAATTATAAACTTGGTAGCCAAATTGAAGAAATATTGAGAGATTTCTTATTTTTCAAGTAGTATAGAGCCAAAACTATTATACAATTTCAAATCAGTAGCACGTTAATGAGGAGATAGAGTGTCTGATTTAAGCTTGGTAGCCAAATTGGTTACCAAGTTTATAAGTGAAAGCGGCTCAAAAAACATTTCTTAACCTGTAACCAGATCAGCTATCAGCTTTAAATTTGATAACCGAAATTGCAAGTTGTAGGCGGAAGCCAAATTAGTTACAGATTGCAAGGGGTAGCGTGATAGCCAAATCGATTACTTAGTTAATTAGTAATAACCGTACAAAGAAACTTTTTAGTACCAGGGACATGGTGGTGTCAGTTCAGCTGTTATCTGTAAATTTGATAACCTGGCTGTTAAAAGATCTAAATGGTGACTGATATTGCAAGTTATCGAGATTGCAAATGGTAGCGTGGTAGACAAATTGGTTACCAACTTTATTAATGTTAGCGGTCAAAAGAACTTTCCAGAATCAGGAAAATGATGGTAACAGATCAGCTATCAGCTATACCTATGATAATCATATGATCATAATTGCTACAAAGAATTGATTCTAAGTGGTAGCGTATTGAAATGGCCATCGAATTAGAAAATTGATGGTAGGCATGCTATAAACTATTGTTGTGGTAGCCAAATTGATGCCAACTTATAATTCAAGTCATACCAAGTTACCAAGTATACCAAGTTATAATTCATGTTTCCAACCGTTACCAAGATTATCAGTGATAGCGTTCCGAAGAGCGTCATGACTCCCAGGTTTACCGTTGATAGCAGATTAATAATTTAAAAAAATCCTGGAACTGTTAACCTGTCAACCCACTTTTCGTACTCCAAGTATTTAAGCTGGTAGCACATCGAAGATGTTCAGGTCTGCTACCAAATAAAAAAATGGAAGCCAATTTGGTAACCAAATTAGTTATTAGAATTGAATCAACAATAGGTTAAAGCTTCAATCTGCGATCAAAGACTATATTTGACACCAGACAGCAACGGTTACCAAGCTTGGTAGCAAAGCCCTGAATTCAAGTCCTGTTGGTGACAAACATACCTAATTGCACATCAAAGGAATTCCCGATTTCAGTCACGTAGAACTGATTGCCAAATTAGCCACACTTCCCGTAATCACCCTTTCAAACCCTTTCACATCCTAACCAAATTCCACAAAACCTTCTAATTGGATGAAACCGTCCTCGAAATCGTTGATCTCCCCCACGATTCCGGAACATCCCCGCCGGCCACACGCACTTCAAGTGCAATTAGGTCCGCAATTGTTGTTTGTCCATGGGCATTTGATGGACTGCAATTCAGCAACCCTTTCCACACCTCACTTTAAAAATACCCTAAACTGGCTGACCATGAAGTGTCCAGGTTGAACGGGTTGACCTTGTTCCAGCAACGCTTCCGAAGCCCTGTCTAACGGGACGTTTTGACGGAAGGGGTCGTCGCGTGAGTGGTTCCAGAGCCCGGGGTTTATGAATATGCATTCTACGAAGAAAGGGGGACCCCGGTTCTGTTGTGTTCCGTCTTTCTTTGGTGGAAAGCACTAAGTTATGCAATTGTCTGGTACTCTGGAAGGGTGGACGAAGGAGGGGACACTCGGGAAAGTGACTGGCGGATTCTTCCCTGCATGTGAAACTCGCACGGGAAATCAGCTGGTCAACTTTGGCGTTATTCCGGCGGTGCGACAGAAACTAGGGGGTGAACAGAGTTATTTTACGGACTTTTGGGAAGTTATGGTTTGTCCCGGAAGGTGGTGATGTATTTGTCGAGGGATAGTGGGATTTTACATGATTTTAATGTTGAATGCTTGAATTTTTACTTTACTTCTCATTACCTTTAACATAAATAGTAATGTAAAATTAACAGTAAAAATGTGTAAATCTGAAACTTGTTTAGTTAAATGGTGTAACATTACCTCTTTATGAATATTAACTCAATTTAGGATTAAAATGGCATTACAACAGAAACTGGTAAATTTACATATTTTCATTGGTAAAATTCCATGTTTACTTATGTGATGCAAGCGATTTTGAAAAACCCAACTGTTTCTCAAAAACTCAAAATTTATTTGAAATTTGAGTCTATGACATAAAGTTCATATTTAACATTTTACAAAACAAAAGTAAATCTACACTACAAAGCATGTATTTTTCTTTTAAATTCCCTTTAAGATGACTTTTTACCCACCATGCGGACATTGCAGTGCCGTAATGTACATTTTGCCGCAGGCAGCAAATCCATCGATTTTGTCCCTTTCGGTAGAAAGGTTTTCGGTGGATTTTTTTTTTTGCTTTCCTGAGGGTTCGAGCGGGGTCGAGTTATAATTTAATTCAAATAAGGTTATACGACGAGGTAGAATATAAGTTTTTCACTGCTGCTACTATTGCTTTCAATTTCATGAGAGAGGTTTTTCGATTTGGTTTATGGGTTCGAATGCATCCGATTTCGGGGGAAATTTCGGCTGCGAGGGAGTAACTGTTTGAGTTTTGTTTTCTGAGGGGGGAAAAGGTTATGTGAAATTGATGTTGAGTTTGTTCCCGAAGGCGGGTTGATTCATTATTAAGACTATCGAAAATGGCTTTTGCAATGGCAAATATTGAAGTAGGGCGACTGTTTGTGCAGGGTAAATGGCAAGAAAGCGATCAGATATGGTTAAATTTTAATATGATATTAACTTGTTTTTTTTCTTTTAGAATTAGATGAAATTGGTATGGAACGTTACAGTATCAAATTTCCCAAATACTTCAAAAATATTCATTTAATGCTACTCATGTCTTGATTTATAAGAAAGGCAGTTTAATTTCCTTCCTAAGACAAGAGGTGAGACGATTCCGGTTAATCAAAAAATGAATTGTCATAAAAGGGTTGCCAGAGCTTCAATATTTATGTCCCATTGTTTAGTTTGTTTGGAATTTAATTTGGTTGGTTGAGTAAGTTCACATAAGTTGAGGTAAATTTACATAGAAAAAGAGGTGATTTCTTAATAATTTTACCAGACCTCATGTGTCAAAATATGAATAAACAGGTAACTAATAAAAAACTGAACACAATTTTCATCGTTACAATGGGAAGAGTTGTTTTACATCTTAAAGATAATCAATGAGATAAAAATAGCTAACCTCAGTGAGATACTTTTAAGCTTTCATTTTGACTTTAAACTTTTAATTTTGACAAAGTCCCGGAATAAACTGAAATGAACACCGTAAAATAAAATCATGGTATTATTACATCTAGGAACGCGGACAGTTGTTGTGTCAGAAATAATGTGTATATTTGCAACATTTTTTTTCGTAAATTTACATCTGTTTATGTGTAAGTCCACATTTTCCACATAAATTGGGGTAAAATGAAGTAAAAAGGTTTCCATTCTGATTGGCTACATATTTCTGGTTGTAAATTTTTTTAAAGTAGTGCAATTTTTATTTTACATACACAGCTAAAAAATGTGTAAATTTGGAAGGTATAATATTGAATGGCTGAATATAACCTCTGTTATGATGTAATTTTACATCAATTTAGACAGACATTTCACAAGAAAATACGTAAAATTACACATTTTCAGAGGCAAACTAACAACTCCAAGATGTAATATAACCAAGATTTTTTTTACTGTGTACAGGCCTTTTACACTCAGCTGTTTAACTACTTTTTGCTGTGTACCGTAATCAGGGGTGACATTGGGTCATACAAATTTCAGCATTTTTGTATGACCCAATCTCACCCCCAGACCCAATGTCACCCCTGATGACGGTACATTATAAAAGATTAATCTACAACGTAAAAAAAGTAAAGCGAACGGCGAGTTGAACATTTTTTAGCCGTAAATTTACCTATTTTTAAGGTAATGTGTGTAAACAATTAAATTATATAAAAAACGAAAATTTTATGTGGCATACGTAATTTTACTTATTTTGTAATGTAAAATTACACATTCTACTGAAACATTTTTTTTCTGGTTTTACGTCAGAAAAATTTTGAATTTTACATCACAATCTGGTAAATTTTTATCTTATTCATGTAATTTTTTTTCGCGAATAAATTATGGTAAAATTACATAAAACAAGGGGTAAACAGGCCTATTAACATTTTCATCTCGCCGTATTTCATTATTATAATTGTGTAAAATAAGTTAAATTTGGAAGTCGTTATACTCAATTATAAATTAACTGATCATGACAAGTTCTTTTAGGCTAGCAATAATAAAAAGTTCTTTATGGATATCACAGTATGTCTCGTTTGCCAAGTACGTTGAAGTTTTACAAGGATAACACAGATCATAAACTAGCTACCTGGACTTCTAACAAAACCACTGCACTTTTAATTCATTTCAAACAAGCTGTAAACCTGCCATAAAATTGAAAACTCTTCCCAATAAATCCAATCACCGCTTCCCGGGGCATTTATGACCGACTCCCCTCTGCATAGGTGACGGTGGTAAACGATCCCGGGTAGCAGATTCGTTCCACAACCCTCTACTCAGTACGAACTCACCAAGTAGGGTACCAAACAAACAAAACAAAAAAGAAACGCCAAAGAAAAGTTCAAGGATATTGCCAATAAAACAAACCGGCCGGATCATTTCTTCACTTTCGGTTCGAAGGGAACCCCCCCTGGATCGCTCGGTCACGTGCCACGTGCGATTCCCGAGGCCCGAAAAGAAAAAAAACGAGAAAACAAAGATGACAAAGTGCCCAAGTGTGTTCGTTCACCCAGTTTGAACAGGCAACAAGAAGCCCATAATCAGCCCGCGTCGTAGACTTCAGTCTGTACAATAATGGATGAGTCATCGCCTGCCCCCTAGTTCGGGGGAAGCCGGAATATCCTTGAACAGCCAGTGAGTCTCTCGTGTGTGTATTGGTGCAATCACGAAGCTTCACGCAAACTCGCACAAACTTCCTGGTTTCAGAGCGAGAGATGCGAAAGATTAGTCATCGCGGGGGAGAGATATGACTTACACGGAATTCCGCCGGGCGAATCCTTGCCAATTTGTGGCGAGTTTGCGCAGAAGCAGGTAGTTCTTCAGTCGGTATATCAGGAAATGAAGCTGTTGATAACAGAGCTTAGTCATCGCGACCTGGAAGACCTCCAAGTCCGTTTGCCTTCAAGTTGTTGTTTATGCAATTGCACTCGTCCAACCATCGCACATAATTATTCGCGTTGTATAGTCAGAGATACAGATAGACAGAAAGGACAAATAACAATCAACATAAAACACAGCAAATTAAACGAGATGACTCTGACTCTGGCAGAAAGTGCCGGCGACACATGGTTGATTGCAAGTGTAGCGAAATGAGACTCGTTTTTGCAATCGAGACTGATAACGAGGGAGAGAGAGGGAGGCGACGTGACATATTGCAATCGTTGGTAAACATCATAAGGGGAAATGCAATAAAAAGGGGTTTGATTGCATTGCTTGGGGTTACGTCGGAACTTCATGTAGATAGTATTATTACAATACCGATGCCTTTCAAGCAGCAACGCTATGAAAAGGGCTTGTTCAATCTTCAGGTCAGGTGAGCACCGTACCGTGTAATAGCACCCCCAACCAACACTGTGCGGCTGATTTATTAGTCCATTGCATTGCAGCGGTGATGCAACTCCATTTGGGGGGCTGCTCTTCCAGAGCTCAGAAACATTCCGCACATCCGTTCAATAATAACTTCAGCGAGCGCGGCGCGCCGGTTTGAAAACTCACCTGAAAGAGACGGAAAAATAAGAGAAGAAATTAGCTGTGGTTGTAGTTTTTTAAGAGTTTTTTGTTGTTGTTGCGGTGTGATGCTGCAAGTCTTCATTCAGTGAGACTCTACAAGTATGACAATAGGGCCTTTGGACGGGGTCTCGCGGCACCCTCGTACTGAGGAAGATGGCAATGATGATGATTATGAAAGAATACAGCGGCGAAGCCCAGTGTTGCAACAGCTCGGAACTAGGTCAACCGCCTAGTGACTGTGAGATGTTCTCTTCCAAGAAGACAGCGGGTAGACCTGCAGCAGCCAGCGATGACCTGTAGCGGAAACTGCGATGGCCGCTTCTTGCCACGCAAATGAGTGTGATTCATCGAATAGACATGTGACTTCACCGAGTTACGGGGCATACCTCTTTCACTTTTTTGGTCTTGCCCTGTCTTGCCAATACCAATGAACTCTATTACGACCTCAATACTTTTACTAACAACTAGTTTTTAAATTGTCTACACAGTAAAAAAAAACATGGTAATATCACATCTGGAAGGGGTACATCTTTTATGTCAGAGAAATTTGTAAATTAACCTCTGAAAATGTGTAATTTTACTACTTTTCTGGTGTTATGTCACTTTTTCAGTTTAAATTGAGGTAAAATTACTTCAAAAAAGAAACCTTCCAAATTGACACATTTTTATTGTGTAGTATTAACTAATTTAATCCCAATTTCAATTTTCAATTCCAGCAGTCTTCTTGGTCTATTACACCACAAGATCCCCCAACAGTTAACAAGGGTAATTACTAGAAAATATGGAGTTTGCTCGCTACATCTAGCTGCAACCTGTACGTCGTACAGCCACGGAATTGTGCGTGTCTCGTGACATATACTACACCCAACTGCTCGTCGGATCAAGAGTCCCCGCCTCTCTCCCTCTAAAACCCCTGATTTTCCTCACCCAAAACACTCCAACCGGGACTGTCGTAAATGTCTTCTGATGCGTTGAACCCTCCCTATCTGAACAAAATCTTTGGGAAATCGATAAAACTTTATTTTTGCACAGAAAAAAAAAATCAATATCGTAATCGTGAATTGTTGTTCATGAATGTGGGAACCACTGAGGAACTTATTCATGAGTATGGTGCATTTGCACTTATTTAAACTTATTTCTTCGTGGTTCTCAAATTCATGAACACAATTCATGATATCAGAAATTGACTTTTTTCCGTGTGCCTTGTTGGAATTTCTCTACAAATTAATTTTTAATTCTAATTAACCTTGTAAACCTTCCTTTACGTTTGCATATCAAACCAGAATTTAAAACTGAAAAAAAAAAAAATATGCAGCTAATTTTATGCTTTTCTTGAATAATTTTGCCAATGTTAGTGACTATTTCAACAACCATAAAAAAATACATTGAAAATCTGGCAACCCCTTTTGAAACAATAAAAAAACTGGCAGCACTGTCATGGAGTAGCGACACTTAGGTGTAATTTATACAACTTAATGGACCGGATATTGTAGCTTTAGTAAAAATCATATCAACAGAGCCTAGCTGTCTGTAGTTGGATGATTAAAAAATACTTTAAAGATTTGGTAAGCCTAGAGTTAGAGAGCGTTCTTTTATTACGTAACGCAAAATTTGGAATTTTTATTTCAAGTTTTATCCCCCCTTTGAAATTTCCTTGAAAATATTTAAATCTTTATTGAAAAAACGTGTATGAGCTATTCCACCTCAAATCACGATTTTTCTGGTACTTTTGTACCCGACCCTCTCCGATTTCAATGGATCTTTTTAGACAGTTTATGCCAGGCCCATATAAGCCATTTTTGTGTATATGGAGCCAATTGTGCTCAAAATGACATTTTTTACTGGAAAGCTCGTCCAATTATTTCCCTCAAAAATTTTGAACGAAAAAAATCGTAACATCACCTTGAAGGTTTAAAAAAAAAGTTTGAAAATAAAAAAAATAAAAATCTCATAAAAGTGGCGTGCATTTTTCTTTCAGTGTTTTTTTTTTCAGAAGCAAAGCAAAAAAAGCAAAGCATTCCACTTTAACGACCCCCGGGTCTTTTGTGGGCTCTGTTGCAAGTTTCTGCTCATTTCTAGGCGTCCAAAGGTTATGTGTGGTGAGTCACCCATAGCCTCTTTTACGCAAATGGACCGACGTTTTACTTCCCCATCCGATAGAAGGCGTGCTCAGGCAAATCTCGTCTCGAAAAATGCCACCGGGTCCGTCTGGGATTGAACCCAGGCCATACTGGGGTTAAGAGGCTACCACGCTAACCACTACCAACAAAAGAAAGCCCGTCCAATTTTCTAAAAGTTTGTCTCTGACCAATTTTTGATACGATGCAACGGCTTCGAGATGTAGTAATTTTTAAATCACAAAATACAAATAAGGGCGTACCTTCTCAAATGTCATTTTTGAGTATAAAATTGGCTCCATATACATAAAAGTGGCTTGTATAGGCCTAGGATAACATGTCTAAAAAGTTCCTTGAAACTGGAGAGGGTCGGGTACAAAAGTACCAGAAAAAATCGTGATTTAGCTGGAATCGCTCGTATTCAAGTCTGTCGTTTGTAAACTATTTAGGATTCATTCAATAACTTTTTTTTGTATTTTTAACAGGATTTTTTATGAAAAGAGCATTTTTAGGCCTTTACAAATTTAGAATTCTGAAAACAAACATCGAAAACAGACGCGACCCTTGAAGAAAAACAATGTTTTCATGAATTTATTAATATTTTAACCTTTTTTGCCTTTCTTACAAAAGAAAGGTTTAAGGTTTGCTTTTAGAAAAACGCTTTTTTCAGAAATCTTAAAAAATTCGTGCACGGCGAGGATTCGTCCCAGGAAAAAATCCTATTACTAAATTGAAGGTTTAGATCCGCTCTTAAAAATTTGTGTCTTCCATCACTGGAAAACCGCTCGTAAAACCCACAATTTTTATAAGTCAGATCTGTAGCCGTGGGGTCGGAGACGAACATTTTATTTTTCGATTCACAATTTTCGACCAGTAAATGTGGTCGAAGCCATTTTTAGAGGTATTTTTTGGACTATTTTACAGATAACACTATCAAATTAAAAGAATTCAGTTTCAAACAAAAAGCCATTCAAAAACATGCGCCATAAACATAAATTTGAAGCATTTCCAAAATGTATTTCCAGAGATATAGCCATTTTAGTGTTTTTCGTCTTATTTTTACCCTATTTTTTCCTATTAAATTTTTGGATTTATACAAAATCATATACTGAACATCAAATTCGAAGTCCCGGCTCGTTCTCGTTCTCGCTCGAAAGCTCGTCAAGTCGAAGCTTCAACGCCAGCGCTTTTACGCTTGCGCGTTTTACGCTGCGCGTGAAAGTGTTCTTTCTGGCTTCTAATAATAGATCGACAAAGTGCAATAGCGATACATATTTTTTTAAGTTAATCGTAGACTAACAATTAAGACTGAGTACCCTTTATTTTTTTTCTAATAATGTCAATCCAATATGTTTTTCTTAATTAAATTTAAATATCTTGCGACACATAATGTACCTCTATATTTAATAAAAATGGCATTCGAGGTTTAGCCCAAAAAGATTCGAAGCTTTAGGCCAAATTATCACTGGGTGGTATCATTATGAATCTGAAAAATTAATTGCACCAATATTTTTCTCGGAGTTTCATCATTTTGTAAGAAAGGCTCTATTTCACCTCTGGTGATATTTAATCGGGTTTTTACTGTGACTGTTACAATGTACAACTTTACCGAAGATACCAAATCGATTAGGTACGGGTTTTCAAACGTGTTCATAGCCCTTTTGTATTGACAGCTCCAAAGTTTGTATGGAACCTTGGTTTTAAAATCAATTATGTGAAACAGCTTAAAATTAAAAATCGAGAGAATAAGGCAAAAAGCTAAAAATTGCTCAGTAGAGTCATACAAAATCTATTCAAAGTATTCAAGAAGCAAAAACACTGGAATCAAACTTTTTCGAGGATACTAACTTGAACTTGACGAAATTTTTCGGGCCGCGTTCAACGGTATAATTGCGTGACGACGCCAGCTGGTAGCGGTGCCGTTTCGTCAAAGGGCCCGTGACCGACGACTTAAACCTTCGTCATTAGCATAACTTTATATAAATAGAGAAACGTCGAAGGGAGCGCGCTTATTTTCGGGGTTCTTAAATTAGAACTGCCGGTGCGTAACGGTGCGACCTGGTTGCACTTTTTTTTTCGTTGACTACTCTGACCATCTGGAAGTCGTTGCTGACCGACCCCACTACTGGAGCAGTAGTTCAAGTGCAAGAATGTGGAACTCCAAACCTGAACTATTAAAGCCACTTCAGGTTCTGCAAAGTACCGCAACTGGGCTTAAAGATCTCCAAAGAGTCTCTCGCTGGACGCGTTAAACGGTTCTTTGCTGACCACGATCATCTCATCGCGAACGGACGGGGCAGGTTGGAAACCTGCCCAGATTAGCGGCGTGAGGCCGCTGCAGGTACCCCAGCGTTGATGAAGAGGTTGGACTGCCAGGTGGTAAAACCTCTCTCCATAGAGCGGGGTTTTAACTGTAATTTCCAGCACGCGCTGAAGAATGGCTTTGGTGGTGCGTACAAGATCCGGAACCGGTAATCGATATGACACCCAGCTCGGTAAGTTCCAATTTGGGCTACCAATTAGCATGATTAGCCCGTCAGAGATCGTCCATCAAAGACCGGTGCCGCCCCGTGTATTGGTCCAATTTCAAGCCTTTTAGGAACACACAAACTTTAAATCGGACCGCGCTTTTTTGGGGACAACAACACACACGCCGAATTGGAGATCCGTTATAATTTGCACTTTCCAGCCCGCTGAAGTGGAAAGCGAAATGTTTTTGTTTACAATCGACAGAGAGAAAAAAAAAACGAGGAGAAAAAAGCAGTTCAGAGAAGCTCACGTGTGTGGCAAGCGACAAATTTCAAAACGGCTTATTTTCCGTCAAGTTGGTTGATGAATTTAGCTGGTGGTCCACCAGACTAACTTGGACTGCTGTTTTCGTGTTGTAGTTGGGTCTGGTAGGTCTTATAGTAATCATTTGGATTTAATTGGACCAATTATTGCTTGTTTTCTTCTGTCCTCTGCTATGCATCGCATCTAAACGTCAGAGGGGAGGTTCTCTGGAAACTTAAATTTTCATGCATAAGTTTTTTTTTTCTTCATTTAGTAAATAGATTGAAAACATGTTTGATCATTCTTAAAAAAATTCAAACTTTCGGGACTCCCTATTTTGTGCAGCAAAACGCAATTTTAGCAACACATACATTAACAATGATTGGTGCTGATTTAGGATTGTTTTATTCGATTGAAAAAAAACAATTAATGATTAAAATAATATTTATTTTGAGAAAGTGTTTTTAAATGAATACGTTAGGAATTTTTACATAAAAAATAAAGGAAAGCCGCAATTTTTATTTAAAATAACAAATATTTCATCAAATTTAACATATTACGTGATTTGTGAAAGAGTTGCTTCTTCACAAAAATGTCTTCAAGCAAATTTTAAAAAATTTCTACCAAAAAAACTACATGAAAAACAATTTCAAAAACATAAAAAGAAGTTCTTGGAAAAAATATTTTTGATATTTTTCTAAATTCTATTTAAATAATACAGTTAAAATCTTAATCTCTTGCAGCCAAAAGGGGATCCAAAAAGTTGGAAATGCAAATTTAAACATCTGTATTTCGGCTGATTTTTTAAAATAATCTTGAACAAAGTAGATACATTTACATTTAGTTACAGGGGAAACGGCGTTCACAGTAAGAAAAAAGAGTTAAATTATGGAAGCTTGAAAAACACTTGATGGGTTAATATTACCTCTTTTTCGATGTAATTTTACCTCAATTTATGTGGAATATCTGAATATTCACATTTTTTTTTTAAATTTAAACAAAATTTTAGGTTATTGAACAAACCTTCTGACACAAAATCTTTCATGAAATATTTTTGTCATTATTTTTATTTAATTTGCTTAAATTCTTCGATTATTTTTTTTTAAATAAAAAAATAATTTATGCCGTTAAATAATTATTATGTTTGGTAAGTTTAGTGAAATTAATGAAATCAGAAGTTGTAATCTTACCTTTTCAAAAAAATAAGAAAATATAAAAAAAAATTAAGTTATAAACCATTTGAATGCAAAAAAAGGTTTTGAAATGCATTTTATGCCAATCTAGTTGTTTTGCAATCAGTTTTCAAAATTTCCAAAACTTAATTAACTCGTAATTGCGAAGAAATTCAAAATATTTTAAACTATTACAAACATACTAAATATGATTATAAAAGCAGGAAAATGTATTTCTTATTGTTTTCAGTTAATTGGACTTTGAAAAAAAAAATTATTTGCCCCCATTTCAGATTTATCTCTGTGCAAATTAAAGTATGAACTTGAAAGACTTTTTGGTATACTTGAAAGGGTTGAAGATTTTGCAACACTATCACAAAATATCAATATTTTTCAAAACCGTTCAACTGAACAAGCTCAGATTAGTTCTGAAATCAGATATCGTAACTCGAGTAATATACGGAACTCTTAAAAACTAGTCTAAATAAAATCTGAAGAACTTTCCTCCTTTAAAAAACAACATTACCTATCGATGATTTTATGAAACTTTTAAAAGCTGTAAGCTTAAAATTTGAATGAATTCTACTTTTTGCAGATGTGTTTGAAGACAACTTCGTAAGCTTATATGTTAGTTATATGTTTGAAAAGCTGGCAACCCTGTCATGAAAAATATGAAGAAAGCCAAAACTACAAATGAGTGGACTTAGAATTTTTTTTAATGCTTTTGTCCCTCGAAGTCTCAATTCCCATTAAATCAAACATTTAAGATTCGACTTCAATATGTCCATGTGCAACAGTTCAACTGCAGATTAGTGCTCGCTCTTTTCTTAAAATGTGAACCAACAAATTTTGAACCGAAGCAAATCCGGCAGGAAACCGATTCGATCTAACCTCTCGGAAAAGGAAACAGGGAAGAAAAACAATTTCGTTTTCGTTTGTAGACGCATAGAAAAACAAACAAAAATCTCTTTCTTTTTTCCTCTTCTTGCAACGAGGGGCCAACAGTTCGTTTCACGCTCATAGAGCGGGCGTCGAAGAAGCTGGAATCAATTTGTATAAAATAACAATAAACCCCGAAAAGGTTCATCCGCGGACAACAAGTGTTCAAAGATGTCGATAGTATAGTGGCGCAGTCGGTTCCCATGATTAAAAACAGATAACCACACGTCACACACTCCGGCTCCGAGAAGTCACTGGAAGGTGTTTCACATTAAGACTCCGAGAGATGTATAATTACACCGGCTCCGTGGCTTAATGGTTACGGCTTCTGCCTCACAAGCAGAAGGTTCAGGGATCAAATCCCGGTCGGTTCCTTTGAAATTTGGAATCATGAATTTGAACTTTGAATATGAACAAAAACGAAAATGAATCAGGCGGGATTCGAACTCACGCCTAAGGATTGGTGGTCTGAGACGCTAAGCAGTCGGCCATCAGAAAGTATACACTCTAGCAGTGAAATGATCCGTAGTGTTGAGACATGTTATCTTCTCATATTAAATACGCGCTGATCCCTGATTTGCCTGACGGGATTGGAAGTCTAAATATAGATCGAGTTTCCTTCAGATGCTTGCTTCTATGTTCAGGCGGGGCCGAACAATGCCCAGCGACCTCGGAATTGGACCGCAAGGAGCTCTGTCATTCTGAAACGGGTCGTTGGAAGCAGCGCGAGGGCTATCACCACCTAATACCCGGGACTGAGATAAGTTGTATCAGCATTCGGCATATACAAAGTCTGATACAAACTATACTTTCCCATAATATCGCTACCGGTTAGCGGGTATTGGATTGGAACACACACACACACACACACAGAGATGTATAATTACTTCTGCAGACCCAGACAAATGGCACTGCCGGAGAAGATAAATCAATGGAGATGTTGGAGATCGTCGTGACAGCAAGCATAGAATATCACATTTGTCAAACCTTTCGGGAGGTGGGTTTCCGGTTACATGGTTGTAATGTGGAATGCGATTCTGTCAGCGAAGGAATTTGTCAAACAGCGTCAAACAATATAGTCGAGGTTATTATATTAAATTCTACTACACCCACAGCAGACAGTCGAGAGTAAAATGGTCTCGATTTGGATTGAGAGAAAAATAGTGAATAGCAATACACTCCTACTGACTTCATTTATTGGCATGAACCAATTTTAATTCATCAAGTGATGATAGCCGAAACTGTAAGGGCAGAGGTCTGGGAGGTCAAAGGTTCCGGGATCGATTCCCGTCATCGAAACTTTTTTTTTTGCTTTGGGATTTTTTTTGTTTTTGGAAAACTTTTTTTAAGGGTGAACCTGAGAGTAAAATGCTCTTGACTTGACTGAAGCTACTCAGAGTATGGCCATTACAGCTCAAATAAGCGTCAATTTGTAAATACTTTCGAAGGTGCATAATTTTTCACGTTTTCAGCCGGAACTTCGGAAGCTTTCCGACGTCTTAAAACGCATAAATCTTCATCTTAAGCCCCCTTCTCCACAACAAACTCGTGGAGCTTTTGCTCCAAGAAATCCCACGAGTCGCGCCCGTGAATGGCGCTAGAAGAATTTTAATAAACGTTAAGCTTTATATCCATCATACATTGCGCAGCGCGCCAAGTAAGATTAATGCGGACGTTCGAAATAAGTTTCCAGAAACGGGGTGGGAAAATGCATTTCTTGGAATTATGCTCTGCGCCTATAAGGGAATTATGCTCTGCGCCTATAAGGGATCACATTACATGACGCAATGAAAAGTTCTTTGCTCAAATTTAAGAAGTTCGTTAAGCCCATTATTTTCAACTTCATCACCGGATTAAATTTGACTAATTCAAAACCGGTTTCCCACCCCATTAAAACATAATAAAATCATTATCCACAAAAAAGCCGGTTACCGCACACACAATTTTCATAAATCCCCAAAAAATCTACCGGATCTACGCGTCTCTCTCATAAAATTCTAATTCCCTCCTCCCACCAACCCGCGATTCACGTTCGCGCGCACGCCAAAACCATCAAATTTGCATAAATAGGCGTAATTCAAGCCTTCGACCATGGCGTGATTTCACGTACCCAATAAAAAGAGTGGACATTACCAAACGGTCGTTTTTTTTCGCCAACTATTTTGAAATGCGCGCAACCAGCATAATCCGATTCCAGAGCCGAAAACTTCGTTTTCGTCGAGGTGTTGCGCGCCGTGACATTCCAGTTGATAGAATGAGGAGGGGTGTTTGGAATGTCGATCTGCTTCTTTTGCTTTAGTTTTTGCCTTATTAGTGGGCATTGTTTTGAAAATGAAGTGCTTTTTTACTTTTTTGGTGGAAGGAAAGGTATTGTGTTAGCTTTGCTTTTAAGCCTTTTATTCAACTGACAATATTATGTAAAATTTCAATCAAAACATGTTTTCAAATGCAAAAATATAAAAAGTTTTCAAATGTCTAATCAATTCAAACATTTGAAAGAGACCAAAATAGTGATTTTTCTGAACCTTTTTATTATTTAACCTTATTTAGATAATTTGATTTTTTATATTATTTTTTTAAATAATATTTTTTTTTTCATTTTTTGTATATTTGTGTTTGACTAAAACTTTTGAAGTACTCTACCTAAAAACAACTGTGTTTCGAATTTAATTTTTTTTAACATATTTTTTGACGCCGTTTCTGAAAAAAAATATTGGAGTATGTTTGTATGCATTCAAATATTACTCAAAAAGCAATCTTTAGACCCTTCCCTATGACCAAAAAGGCCATTTTGCGCCAGTTGGTTCGTCCATACAAGTTCCCATACAATACGGATACATACAAGAATTGTATCTCAATACCGCTTCACTTTTTAACATAGGAAAATACTTTTTAAGAAATTTCTAAAGACCAACAATATTTTGCGTCGCTATTTTTTTAACGAGAGTTTTGAAAAGTTTAGCAAAATCTGTTGTGAAAAAATAACTACAATTTTAAGTACAAAATCGGATTTGAAAACAAAAGATACTTTGCAAATAAATTACTATGTACTGACAATAAATTTGGCTAAGTGTCACCTAATTAGCTTGTAATATTCAACTGTCTAGGTCTAGGTTCAATATCTAGGAAACTATTGGTCCGATTTTCAAAGTTGAAACTTTTGTGAAATTTCCATCTTTGTTAATAAAAATAATTTCAAAATTTTAAAATCAAGCTTAACTTTTGAAAAGGTCTTAAAATAGATATTTTTTATTTTAATTCAAATTATAAAATTCTTGAAATATTTTAAGTTGAAAAGATCAGAAAATTTTGCTTAAAATATTTTAGTACTTGGGCAAGTATGGCCACTATTTAAAAAAGTAAAAATGCCTTTTTTTTGCAAAAAAAAACTTTGCATTTGTCTTGAAAACGATGCAATTTATCAAACAAAAATAATTAGAATATTTTTCAATTATATTTGTATGAATCGCTGCCAAAATTGTACTATGATTTTTATGAACGAACTAATTTTGCAAAATAAATTTCTTGGTCAAAGAGAAAACGCTCACCAAGTATCAGCCAAGGAAGCCGTTCATAAACAACGTGAACTTTTGTTTTTTTAATTATAGACCCATTATTTTTTATCAAGAATATACTGATTCTGGCTGATCCCATTATTTTTTTTTTTATTTGTATTTCTATTTTAAATTTATGTTTTGAATTATATTTCTATTAATTTTCTGATTTTTTGAGACAAACAATATTGAGCTGATTTTAGGATCACTGTGTTTTTCTTCTCTAAAATACTTTACATAAAGTCACGAATCCGATTGCCATCTTCCCCGTCACAAAAGCGATCATGTGTGTATCTTTCCAATTCCCTCACGATTCATGTCACCGGTCTGATTTTTTAATACCAAATCGAAATAAAAACACAAAGACTCGAAAACTCAAAAGAAATCCGAAACCAAAACGAAGCAGCAGAAGTCGCCGCGCGGTACGCGAATGAATGCTAAATACGTTATTGTTTCAAGCGCCCGAAACAAAACTATCGCTAGGATTCATCGCCGCCGACGTGGTGTTTGACAGAAGTGTGTGTGGGTAGGGGAAGTTGGGGCTGGCTGGGGAAGACGCCCATTGTGCCTAGCGCGTTACGTGAGCGGTGAAAACCGCGAGCAAATTTGGTTGGTTGTTACACCGTGAACCCTCAAGTAGCAATGGGGATTTTAAATCACCTCAATCGTGTTTGATTTGAAGAGTTGAAAAGTGTCAAATTGAAATCTATGTGGAAGTCAGGTCACCAAATGTGCAAACTGCAAGGGTAAACCAACAGCTAACTTTGACGACTTTTTTTATCTTGAGGGTTAAAACTACCTTACAAACTAGCTGTTTTGGGTTCCACGTGCGATTTCTTGTGGGAAACCACACACAAACGCACCCAAATCAATTTGTTTGCAGACGATGGTTCGCTGCACCCCGCAAACTTCGTAACAAGCCAATAAGCTTGCTTTCGGACGCAGAATTATGTTGTTGATGGAGTTTCCCCGCGCGATGATGCCTACAACAACGTGGTTCGTGAAATTCGATAGTTTACATCGTGCTCATCAAAATTGAGTACTTGTGCTGACGTAAAAGTTCAAAGTTTGGCCAATTGTGCCAACCGTATAGAGTAACTTATACGAGGTGTTCAACTGCTACTCGGTAAATCTACCAGGACAGGTTTCTCACCTCGATCCCCTGCGGGATCGGCCAAGCTAGCAAATATCTAACCAATCCCACAAACCGGTTCTCCGGGACGCCCATTCCCGGGTGGAACTTGCGGTACCCACAAGATATCGCAACCTGAGCTAGAAACGAATCCGTTGCGCAATCCCACTTCTGTTGGCTACTTCTGGATAATTGCCGGTACTCTTTCTCTCTCTGCACGCCTAAAACTAAAGTACTTTTGAGTTTAAAATTTGCTACTTTGCTGAGGTCAATAATGACCTCCGTGTACACGGAGAGAAATCCGTAATTGAGCCCACCGCCAAAATTGGTGGAGTCGTCTTCAGATGAAGCTTCCACAGACACTTGGTGGGACCTTGTAGAAACTGATGAATTCTCACGCGCGCACAGATCTTGTACGGTGCGGGAATGATTTATCGCCGAGCTGTCAATCTTGACGAGAAGAATGAATTGAATCCGCAGCGGCGATGATCAGCGCTATTGTGGCTGATCAGGTGGAGAACAGCAAAGACCTTGTTTGGGAAAATTGTTTGTGACCAAAGCGCGGCGAGTGTGACATTCGACAGGTAGATTTGCTGGGCTGATGTGACCCCGTTGACCTTAAGCGTGTTTGGTTTGAAGAGTGTCAAATTGAAATCCAAGTGTTGAGGAGCTCAAGAAATGTGCAAACTGCTAGGGTAAACCAACAGCTAACTTTGACGAGTTTCTTCAATTTCTGAACACTCCAAAAACCCGAAAATGAACACCTCATTACACGTGTCCAATTAGTGCGGTATCACCATTATCGGTAATCAACCCATTTCCCTCATCAAGATCCGATTCCGGAAACCGGAACAACATCCTCGTGCGCTCCACTTACATCGATGAACCCACAAATCGGTCCACTGAACTGTAACACAGCGACAGTGACGGCTGAAACCTGAGCCTGGCGAGCCCAAAATGGGTCACAACGTCGTGTCGTGTCACATAGTTTCCACGGTCTATCCTTTCAGGACGACAGGGCTTTACAATTGTTTGCCGAATGGTTGGCACTTAGTTGGGCACGTAAAAGTTACACGGTGAAAAATGTAATTTTTCTGTGCGTGTATTCCGTCCTAGTTTATGGAATTTTGAACATAGATGTATTTATACTGTTGTTAGTAATATTTAAAAAAATAACAGGAAACTTGAGAAACATTTTTTTATTAGACTGATTTTATTATCCGATGCATGTAATTTTACATGGTTCTCATGTAACCTATTTGCTTGCTAAATTAATAGCTATTTTTGCCGAAATTTAAAATAGGCCTCAACGCCCTGTTCACCCGGCTCGACAGTTGTTTGCCAAATGGTTGGCACTTAAGTAGGCATGTCAAAGTCAAGTGCAAAGTTTCACGCTTAAAAATGTAATTTTTATGTACGTTAATTTTATCGATGATTTTTCAACTTTAAATACAAATGAATTCATGAATGAAAACATCAACAATATGGAGACAAACAAATAAGCGTGAAATTGAGCAAGATTTGTTGTTCATAACAAACCATGTAATTTTACATGATTTTCAAGTAATCAATTTGCTTGTTGAGTTTATAACATTTCGATGCCTCGGTGCTCTCTTATGCTAACTAGATAGGAAAAACAGGAAGCTAAGAACAAGCACAGAGGCATCGATTTTTTGGCGAGATAAGAATGCTTATTAGCTGATTGCCAAATAATTGGCACTTAAGTAGACAAGGCAAAATTATGTGTAAAGTTACACGCAACATTTGTAACAATTTTATAACAGTACATGTAATTTTACACGATTCCCATGTAATATATTATTTGTTGAACTGGTTATTTTTTTTCGAGGCAAAAATGGGACATAACGCCATCGTGTCACAAAGTTGGCATTTTATATCCTTTCCGAACGACAGCCTTTACAGTTATTTGCCGAATGGTTGGCACTTAGGTAGAAACGTCAAAGTTACACGGTGAAAAATTAAATTTATTTGTGCGTTAATTGCATGCATATTTTTGAAATTTGAATACTGAGGATTTTGTTGTTGTTGATTTTATTAGGGGAACTTTAACCCTATGGGTCATTCGCTCCCGAAAATAATGAGGAAGATATAAACAAAAGTATCTGTGAGCAATTTTGTTGCTCGCAATAAGTTTTTAAATATGCATGTATTTTTACGTCATTAACATGTTATTGAATTTTTGGTTGAATTTAACAATTATCGAAATATGATCAAAATTTCTGAAAAATTCAGGTGTTTTTTTTTAAATAAACTAAAACTTAACTAAAAATATGTTGTTTCGACTTGGTTTGAAAAGACATGTAATTTTACATGAATCTTATTGAAAAAAAAAATAAAGCTTGAATTAAATCATATTGTTATCAAAATCAAATCGAAATTCAAAAAAAACATTCATTGTCAGTTTTGAACAATTTAGTATTAAAAACATGTAATTTTACATGATTCTAATGAAACTGTTTTTACTTATCAAAAATATGATTTTTTTATCAAAATAAGATCAAAAACTCAGAAAAGTGACAGTGTTATTTGAAAACAAACAAAAACTAGACAAAACAAAATGTGTAGCGTAGACCTAATATAAAAAAGATTTGTAATTTTACATGACTTTCATTTTTTTTATTATTTGAAAATTATTTAAATTTTTTATCAAGATAAGATCAAAATTTCTGATAAATTGTTATTTAATTAGATGTTGCCCTGAATCTGTTAAAAACGTAGTTTTAAACTAGATTAACCGAAAGTAATTTTACATGAATTTCCTGTAATCAAATCACAGAAAATGTTGAGATATTACGGTCAATATTTACTCTGAAATTCCGAAATTTTACACAGTGTTCCCAAAACACATCACGTCAACCCCCACCCCCAGCCAACCGGGAGCTTGTGTAATTTCTCCAGCATGTCTCGTCGTCGTGTGTACATGTGCCTCTTTACTGCCAAACCCCGAGACAACATCAGTCAGGTCTTGGGGCGTAAATATAGAACACGACGGGCCCGGTTTCAACAGTTTTCCACCTCCGCCCCTCTGTTTTTCGCCATACAAAAGGCAAGAGGGGGAAAATCTCTTTAAAAAGCCATAATTATGTGTGTGTCGCCGGCAGCAGCCACCGCAGAAATCGTGTGTAGGTCTACACGACATGTAGCGTTACACCACCAATCGATCCTCGCGGGTGTGGCTCGAGAATTATGTCAGGACGAGATTGTGGGGGGACATGGGCGTGCGTTCTAAAAAGTGCCAATTTAGTGCAGATATAGTGCCGATTTGGAGCTTGCGTTCTAAAAAGTGCCAATTTAGTGCAGATATAGTGCCGATTTGGAGCTCGCAAGCCAGTAGGTGGCACTTAGTCAGCTCTATATTGGCATTAGCGGAGATTTTCACCCAAACTACGCCAATGAACTCCCACGTTTAAATCACCGTACCCAGAGGGAGGAAATTGGTTCAGTAAAAGGTAAACACACGTTTTGTATAGTGCTGGTGACCCCGCGGGTGTACCACCAAGTCGGTTGCACACGTGCCCTTTTTACGGTCCCTTCTGGAACTTTCGGGATTTCACTTGAACGGTTTCGGTCGATGGCTTTGCACTCGTAAACTGAAAATTTTCACCTCGCTATTTGAATTTCGAGCTCTCAACTAGAATGACCGCTGCGCGCCAAGACAATTGCCAAGTCTAGCTCGTTGGAGGAGTACATACGATTTATTGGCTCACTTATTTACGACTTCCGCTGTGCAGTGCTGCCAGCAGCAGATCTTCGTCGAGTGCTCAATTCTTTAAATATTTGCAACAGAGTAGTAGCGGCAGCAAAACTAGTTTTATTTAGTGCTTCATTCACGACTTCTTCTTCGACGGCTTCCTCATGTTTTGCTTCCAATTGAATCAAAAGGGAAGCCCCTCAGCAAGTATCCAAGAGAGAGAGCGTCAATTGGTACTACTAGTAGTTATTCGGTCCCTTCTGGTAGAGTGCTCGCGTCATCATCTTGCGGTTTTGTTCAAGAGTTGGGGCGCTGCATGGCAAAACCGGGTTGTACCGTAAGCCGTAATGGCTTGAAGATGTGGTGTTACGTGTTTTCTGATCGCCGAGAGATGTGTGAAAGATGAGACTTTGCGGTGGCGAAGGCGATGCTGCTGCAGTACAGGAATGTTGTGTAGCCCATGAGTTGTAGGGTTGTAGGAGAACTGGAATGAACCGTTTGAAGATCTTTGGAATGGGGAAGTTGCATTTGGTTGGACATTAGATTTAATGTTGTGAGATTCTTGCAGTTTCCATAGCGAAGTCCAGGATTTTTTAATTTGATTTTTTAAACAGCTTGTATGAATGTCTATATCTGTAATGTAGTACAACTGTCATACCGTGACACAGAGTGTCATATATTGGCATTAGACCTTCTTTAGATCATCGAGGCCGGCGGCGAATTTATTAAGCCCAAAATAGGGACATCTACAGCAAAATCAAGTTACGTGACAGAAAAATCTCTTAAAACTTTTCAACCTCAATTTGAGCCCCTCTTCTGATTGCGTCAATCCTCAACGATTACCAACCATAACCTCCTCAACCATCCCGAACAATCCAATTTACACCAAACGAAACGACTTCTTCGATTTTCGACCCCCTTGAAAAAAACTCAAATCAGCAGAACTTTTTGTTGGCAAAGCTTTCTGCTCGGCTTCCGAAAACAACAACAATATTTCCAGTCGGTGCCGGCAATCCCATTTGAGTGCCGCAACCAGCGAACCCGTCTCCAGCCATTCTGTCTCACCATAGAGCAGGTGTACCTATTTTGGGTCTAGGTCCAAATTTTGAAACGTTTTCTGTAAATTTGCCGAACTTTTCATAATTGACCAGTTTTAGATTACACCAATTGGGTCGAAACTCTATTTAGTAGGTCCAAAATAGGGACATTCCCCTTCTATATGTAGAAGGCTGACTGCAGCATCCACCGGAAGATATCGATCGGTTGACGGTTAGTGCTGCCAGTCTCCAAATTGTGTGTTCATCACGCTAGAATGCAAAATTTCTGAAGCAATTTGCGGCTCAGTGTATTCGTCACGGGGAGATGTGTCAACGACATCCAAATTTAAAACCCAATCGATTCCTTGGCTGATGACAGCGCTGGGTACAGCAAGACCCTGCTGTTTGGACACTTTTTGTAGATGGTACTTGGGTTTTGTCTCCATCAACCTAGCAAGTCTTCACTGTACCACACAATAGAAAGCCTCTTCATGTGAGAAATCGTCTACGGAGAGATTCCGAAAGCTGAATTATTTAAAAATGGCATGTTGCCAGGCCCTTGGCAAATCTCCCTTATGCGGACTGCATATAGACACTTGGTGTGGTCCAGCTTCACCGCCCAGTTCGATGCTTCGTCTACAAACTACGGCCATGTTTACACACATGTGCGCGCACCAACTCGCTCATGTTGCCCATGTGTACATGACCATGGCCGGTGTTGCACTTTGTTGGAGTTGCTGTTGTAGCATCAGATATTGCCATATAGAACAGCAACACTTCCTTCCACTCACTTTGCTCAGATGACTAATGAGAGTAACACGAGCACGACTCGAGCTAAGCTTGAGTTGAGTTGTTTTTCTCGGATTTTTTCTTTCTTTTGCGTTTCGAGAAAAATATATAAAAATATAAAACCCTTTTCTGTTCTCCGGTGCGAGTTCAAACTGCAGTCTAGGGGAAGTCACGCTGCTGCTGCTCGTTGTTGATGGGATTTCCAAAGTAAACAAAACGTTTTATTGTTCTTTACGGGGTGCTTAGCACGTCGAGGGAGTTGTGCAGTGGTGCTCAACCTTCTTGAATTGTAGAACTTGAACGATTTATCAGCAATATCTGCGTCAGATCTACGTAATACAGAAGGTAGTTTACAATTGAACACCCCTAAAAATCGTTAGCAAGCCTAGATTCAGAGTAAAGTATAGATTTGTGAGATCATAGGAGTTCCAATATCAAAATCAGACTCAACTGGATCTCGGTACTTGGAAACGGTCATGCACTTGCCTCATGCACTGGTCGAAACCAATCTCAACCAACAATAACAATCTGTTCATTGTAAACTCCCTTCTGAAAACCTATTACCTACGGCGCGTAATGAACTCTTCAAAAACAGCTCAAGAGCCAAACTCTCCCTTCCACAACTAAACTGCCCATTTCTGGATGAAATTAGAAACGGTACGTGGATTTCCTTTTCGGGAAACCGGTCAGTTCTACCGGGGGAAAACAAAAACAAAACTCGCCCATCAAACACCGAAAACCCGGCGAGCAATCGTGTAGTTTCGTTGGAGAAACAAAAACAAAGAGCTTGAAATACGAGCGTAAATATTTACACCCGGCAGTGAAACAAGAGCATCGCAGTTAAGGTTCGCGTTAACGGAGTGTTCTGGGCAGAGTTGTGAGAATCGCGCCTACTTGGATCATCAGACGTAAAAGAGGCGTAACTTGTATCAGAATAAAACCAAGTTTGATTCAGTTTGTACTTAAGCATAATTTCATAGCCGGCTTAACCAACCTGGAAAAGACGATCCCTCCATCACTGCCTCGCCGAATTAACGATATTCATCGTTCCCTTTTTTATTGTTATTTCTCACTCAATTCGTAGCAAACAAGGTTCCAGTGCTACCGTCGTTGAATCCAGACGCGTCCAACGACGCTCCATTCTTTTGGAACAACCCGCGTCGCGTTGGCGAGTTGAAGGACTCCACGACTGGCTATTCCATACAATTATCCTTGATTCCATCCATTTGCCTTTGTGTGGTGTGTCTTCCAGCGGAGATGATATCATCTCGCTGCTAGACGACAGTCGCCACAGGAAGGTCTTTTTTACACTCTACGCTCGAGCTCGGATATTCATTTGTTCTGGTTTGGTTGAACGGCAGTTTTGTGGAGTATTATAATTGGTGAGATGTCCCGTCTCCCCGTAGGTAGGGAAGTCCTGAAACTATTCAAGGTGGAAGGAAGTGGCAGTGCTGCCAGGCGCACCACTATTTATAGTTTCAATCTGGATAAAAGCTTTTCCCGGTGCGGTTTCCAGACAGTTTTATACCGAGTCGGGCCTCCGGTGCAATTGTCTGGCGTGCAATGGGGTATGAATGCAGCTCCTGAATGCAACTATGAAATGATGCATTCCACTCTGGTTGTGAGGTTGGGCGTAGTAAGGGTGCAAAGTTCATTGCTTCTTGTCACGATGTGAACTTTCTCCGTCCATTAGGTCCAAAGAAACTGTTTGGCATCATTTTTCGTCCATAAAAATCTCCTACATAACATTTTTGAGAGTTTTTTTCAAAAGTTTTGAATCATACATTGGAATCAGATATGAATTTAACAAAAAAAATAGGTGAAATTAAGGGCTAAAACGATCGTATATCCTGACCTTGTAAGCTTGTATTGGAATAAAGTCATGTGTGAAACAATTTTTACTTTACCATAATTTCGTAGCCGGCCAGCATACATATCTTAGATATGTCATAAAAACGTCAATACTTCTTATAAACCAGGGTGCCCACTAAAATTCTTTTTTTTTCCAGAACCTCAAATAATAAGCATTTCGTACTCAAAGATTGATTGCAGATCAAAAACGTTACTTAATCCACCTTTAGGTGGTTGGTGCCTTCCTCTCATTTATAGTGATTCCAACCCCCCTAAAGTGTCCACATGTTTATGGATCTCCCCTAACGTTCGCAGCACCTAAGAGGTCCTAATAAAAATAAGTGATGAGTAAAAAAACAGACTACCTACAGACTTTTTGTCAAGATTATACAGACACGGCCTTTGAGGAAAATGGCATCCCTGTACACGGCTTTTTCGTGGCAATCAGACCCGACCAGTTGAGGTTAAGTGAATTCAGACCATTTTTTAAACTGCTTGTAATTTAAGATAGGTAAGTCAGATCTTAAAAATTCTTACTCCACCTAAAAGGTCTTCTCATATGCTTTCTAAAAATATATAACATGTGAGGGTTTCATGAAAAAACCACCCTTTTTACCATAATTTTAATTTAATATGAAACAGTTTTTTTAACATAACTTTTTAAATACATGATAAAACTGCATGAATTTAAATAGCAACTTAGGGGACGTTAAGACGGATCGATTAAAACCATTCCGGCCAAAATCGGTTGAGCCTGTGACGAGATATTCCAGTGACATTGATTCGGTACACATGTCTACATACAGCCAAACACACAGACATTTGCTCAGCTGGTGATTCTGAGTCGATATGTACAAATGAAGGTAGGTCTAGGAGGTCTAACTAAAAAGTTCGTTTTTCGAGTGATTTTATAGCCTTTCCTCAGTAAGGGAGGAAGGCAAAACTGAAAAATCAAGAATTTTATCTGAAAAGCCACCGATTGCTTCCATTGGGAATAAAGCTATAGCCCTTTAACTGATTATGGCATGAGTCACAACGCTTGCTAAGAGCTGGTAGACCTTATACCTTCCAAAAAATCGTCCAATTCCTAGCGAAACTTACATGGGGATACCGTGGAGATTTTCCCTTATCCCCTTAAAAAGTGGAACATCAACACTTCCCGTCATACAAATTCCTATCCAAGACCCTGGTGCAGGGTTGAGATGGGCAACCTGTTTTGGAAAAAAAATAATCATACATACATGGCGAAATCCAATCTGCAATCCACTTAAATCACCGTCTCCAAGCGAAGCGAATTTTATTCGAAAAGCTTATAGGACCTTAAAAAAACCTTCGAACAAAACTTCTTAAATCGAACACAATCGAGCACTCCAGATTTTTCCCGATTTTTGATAGAAAAAAATACAAATTCCAGACTTTTCCCGATTGTTTGCGGATTTTGGAAAATTCCTTAAATTTTCTCGACTATCTCATTCCCGATTTCTAGACTTGAATGGCCACCCTATTATAAACTCACCAGGGAAAAAGTAAGTAAAGCTATAATCAAATTTAATGGATCTAAATACGACCTAAATCATAGCGTAAATGATGATCATTAGGGTGGGTCATTTTTTACGAAAGTGCTCGGATCCGGCTGAAATAAGGTCCATCTTGTAGAGGGTACCCATAGGGACTCTCAAACCAAATTTGAGCTCATTTGGTTGAAAACTGGCTTGTCGCTCGGGGGTTAAAGTTTACATGGAAATTACTATGGGAAATGTGTGATTTTACTTCAAACGCTTCTACAAGCTAAGCGACAAACTTTAGTCCACACTTACACTAGGTAGCCGTGTCGGGGGTGGTCCAAGGAACATTTTTCTCTAAGGGTTCATAGTCATCCGTTCAACCCTGAGCTTGCGCAAAGCCGAAACATCCGGCGACGCCGGAATCCTTTAAAATCTCAGTTTTGATGGTCAGCGCATACTACGAAACTAAGATTGCATCGTGTGACAGAATGAGAAACACGACGCCAAACGTCAACTCACTAAAATAGAAGCAATAAATGAGGGTGTTTGCTCTCCCAACAAAGTGTTTAACAAGCAAATTGAAAATAAAGTTCATCGGATCGGATCAAAAAGTTGAGCCCTGAAGAGAACATGGCCTCCAACCCGAGTTCGTCGTTGAGCAGTTCTGGAGAAATATGCGCGCGAGGAATGCGAGAAGCGGGCCAGCCGCGGCAAGCGATCTTCGGCGGACTCTAACTCAAACATGGATCGGGCCGGAGAAGAAGTTGAGGAAGTGCCGCCAAAACGGCAGAGTCTGCCGAGAGCGACGAAAAGTTTAGCGCCATCGGGATGGACAGAACAGGGATGGATTGGCCTTAATGAAGCGGTTATCACCGGCTTACCTAAATAATATTCCATGTAGTAAAATACTAAAAAAGTATAGCTGTTTTTTTTTATTTATTTTTTGGACCAATAAAAGTTATTTTCTTTAAGTTTCACGAATGTATTTAACATTGTATCACTTGTACTTCTACTGCACGCACTTCTTGACCGCGTTATTGCAGATGATACGGCTCTCGTAGAACTCAATCACCAGCTTTGAAACGTGCTGGCGGACACTCCTGGACAGTTCAGTTCCACCTCGTCGAGTCCCCTCCAGCGATCCTGGAACAGCCTTTCGCCGTCCTCTTCGGTCACTGCTTCCAACTTCTCCGCCACGTGTCCTTTTTCGAATCCGTTCTTGGCCTTCGTGCGTTTGGCCGGAACCACCGGAGGCGGGGCTGTGACCTCCGGCGCTAAACTTTTCGTCGCTCTCGGCAGACTCTGCCGTTTTGGCGGCACTTCCTCAACTTCTTCTCCGGCCCGATCCATGTTTGAGTTAGAGTCCGCCGAAGATCGCTTGCCGCGGCTGGCCCGCTTCTCGCATTCCTCGCGCGCATATTTCTCCAGAACTGCTCAACGACGAACTCGGGTTGGAGGCCATGTTCTCTTCAGGGCTCAACTTTTTGATCCGATCCGATGAACTTTATTTTCAATTTGCTTGTTAAACACTTTGTTGGGAGAGCAAACACCCTCATTTATTGCTTCTATTTTAGTGAGTTGACGTTTGGCGTCGTGTTTCTCATTCTGTCACACGATGCAATCTTAGTTTCGTAGTATGCGCTGACCATCAAAACTGAGATTTTAAAGGATTCCGGCGTCGCCGGATGTTTCGGCTTTGCGCAAGCTCAGGGTTGAACGGATGACTATGAACCCTTAGAGAAAAATGTTCCTTGGACCACCCCCGACACGGCTACCTAGTGTAAGTGTGGACTAAAGTTTGTCGCTTAGCTTGTAGAAGCGTTTGAAGTAAAATCACACATTTCCCATAGTAATTTGCATGTAAACTTTAACCCCCGAGCGACAAGCCAGTTTTCAACCAAATGAGCTCAAATTTGGTTTGAGAGTCCCTATGGGTACCCTCTACAAGATGGACCTTATTTCAGCCGGATCCGAGCACTTTCGTAAAAAATGACCCACCCTAATGATCATAACCAAAACGAATCGTTTTCTATGATGTCAAAAAACGAATGATTTGTATTACATAGCTCACAATAAGTTTGAGATAAATCGAATAAGTTTGAAAATAGTTTTGGCATAGTGATCAAAAATCAGTGTGGACTAGGTCCAATATAGGTACATTCACTAGCAATGTTAACCTTGTTCCCAATTACAGCATTTATATTTTTCTGGTTGATCCCATCAGTAATACAACTGTTCACTTACGACCTGACACGTCAACACGAGCAATCGCCTGTCCAGAATCCGCTTGATTTATCTCTCTCGCTCCTCACCGCCGAGGCGCCCAATTGACCTTAACGTCTTGTAGAAGTTGAGATGCTTACCTATAAAAGAACAAGAAAAAACAACACCATGAGTTATCTCGTCATTTCCCAGCGCTGCAGCTTGCACACGCTAAACTATAATTAATCATAAATGGCATTTAGCTGAGAAAAAATCACGTTTCGCGCATCAACCTCCAAGAGGCCGCGCCGCGTCAGTTCTGGACAAGCCTAGATTCTTCTGCCAACTCTTCAGCGTTTGCTGCCAACCGCACAGTGGGTTAAATTCGTTGAAGTTATGACAAAAAAATGTAAAATTTGTCCCATTTTCACCCACAGTGCAAATCCCTTCAAAACTGTCTTGGACACCTCAAGTCGATGACGTAACCCCCCAGCAGTCAGTTCCCGCGCCGCCTTGGACAGCCAGATCTGCGCACAATCTGGCGGGGCAGGTCATGAAGTCTCTCGTTGAAGTCTCAACGAGGTACGGGACTAGGTCGTGCAAGTGGGCTTTACTTGGTCAAAAAAGAAGTCGGTACGGCAAGGGGGCCGCATAATTAAAACATTATGTCATGTAACCTCTTGGCGAGAGAAGAAGGTTTTGTTAGAGTTGAATTGCATTTCAATTTGGAAGACGAAAATGTTGACGTTTCTCTTTTTTAAGGGGACAAGGAAAAATCTCCACGGTATTCCCAAATAACCTCCAACTATAATCAATCAGTCGAAATCAATCGAACCTACTTCTGACTCAATTGATCACGGTCAATCTCGAGGAATCGATCGCACAAAGCATGATACTTCTCACAATCGTAGCTCGAGATCGAAAAACTAACCTCACTTTTAAGGTGAGAAACCAACACCGTGGCGACGCTTGAGGAATCATCGGAGGAAATTACTGTGGTTTTCCGTTTCTGATTTTGAGGTTTCCATCGCGAGTGTTGATCATTGGGTTGATACCTCTGTGGGCCGTTGAGAAAACAACAATTTGCCAGAGTCGTCATGCCGGTCCATTAAGGGGACGGTAAAACCTTCGACAGCAACACTACTAATAACGCGATCAAGTGCTCAATCTACGGTGAACAACAACGGCAAACTATTATTACATAGAGATTGCATTGAACTTGAGCCAGTGCCGATGGTCCACTTCATGGTTCGCGATCGAGCGTGAAATGGTGTGATTGGTTGGAAAGGAGGGAAAAAGTAGTTCGAACCAACTAGATGTTCAAAGAAGATTCGTAGGAAAAGCTGACTTTTTGTTTACATAGTTTCAATTTTTACCTCAAAATATTTTTTTTCATGTAACAATAAAGCATGAATTATTCATCGCGGTTTCCCCACTTGCGACAAATACCCTCACAGCTATTCAACATTCATGATGCGAACGTGTACGTAATAGCTGTGTGGTCGTGTACCCGCATTTGTGTGTGACAAATTAGCATTACAGTGGCATTGCGGTGGATAAGCTTAGGGTTGGCTGCAGATTCGTATGCAACGCGTCCAACTGGCAAGAATGTGATCGCGATATCTGCTGACTTAACCCTTGAAGTACAATATAAAATATTTTCAATTTTAACGTAGACATAAAAATTTACACTAAAATAGTGTAGATTTACATATGGAATGACGTAAATTTACAGATACAATGATGTAAATTTACAGATGCAATGATGTAAAATTACATACTTTTAAAGTTACGTTTTACGGCTTATTCTTCGAATAAGTTTATGACTCTAACACAGGTAACTTCGAGAATCTCCCAACATTCTGAGTTAGTCGTTGAACGTAGAAGGTAGTGTCGCCTTGAGAGATCAACCGCGCGCAAAGGTATAGCGCGAGAGAGGTCTTCGAAGTCGTTGAAGTAAACAACTACAAAACAGCTGAACAGTTCCCGCGACCACAAAACAGGTTTGCACTCAGACATGCACAAAGACAACAGGGAGAGAGACTTATGGGCATACGACGATACCTGAGCTAATGGTTAAGAATGTGTGACCTGCTGGTATTAAAAACTTGGTCGAGACGTGACCAGAACCAGCTGAACCAGATCCCCGTGTTGTTCTGCGCAGCATTGTGAGTCCATTCTCCTCTAGTTCAGCTATTCCAACCTTCACGAATCTTTAAAAACAACTTTGAAAGGAACACCTGATTTAATATTTGAGACTACACCGCACTTGTTCAAAGCTCCAAGTTCCAATAAGACACGACCTCCGGAACGCGCAGCTCTAATTGCATCCTAATGATTTATGGAAACAGTCGTCGAGACTTCCCACAAAGACTTCGTGGAAACCGGATTTGCCCTCAAATGGGAAGAGAACTGCGTCGCGTCGCCTTAATGCTGTTAAATGGACTTTAAGGGGTCAGACCGTCCACTTCGTCGTCGTCGTCGCCGTGAATGTGGTTGACCTTCACCCGGGACTCGGGTGTGTGTTGGTCTCTCTTTTTGGGGTCCGATTTGCTGATGCACTTGAGCGATTCCGGTGAGATTTTGTCGGAGGAACTGGTTTTGCTTGTGATGTGACGATTTGTGGAATATTTTAAGTTTTTTCATCAAAATGATTTTATAATTAATAGTGAAAATAAATATTCCAACAGTAGCTTTAAAATTTAAATGTCTACACTGTAAACATTCCACCACCTGCAAAAATAATTCTCCAACCAGCTGGAAATGTACAGCTTAATTTCGTTTTTCACCCTTCTGTACACACCCAAAACTCCATCTCCTCTCGAGGTCTGGTTCAGTGGACCATGACCAGCGCACAGTGGGACCCTCGTGGAAGTTGCGGCACCAACTCGACCGGGATTCCTCCCAGCAAACAACCTTCGTTTCCGCTTGCCAACACAGACAAATTGACGTAACATTAAAAAAAACATGTAAATTTACATGATATCACATGTAAATTTACATGTTTTATGTGTGAATCGTTATTTCCACAAAAAATGAGAAAAAATAATATGTTTCCACTTGCCGACAAGGGCAATCGAAAGAAACTTAAAAAAAAGGAAGTAAATTTACATCATTTCGTCTGTAAATTTACGTAAATCTACAGTATTAATAAAAAAAATTAATCGTGTCCCTTATTCAATGCACCACCCTCCAGAACACACAACACTAAAGAGAGCCAGTCCATCCGTCACTCTGCGTCATTCTCGTTTTCCAGCAACCCGGTCACGGTCTCGTGACTTTTGACTCCGCCAGCACTCATTTTGGGGTCCTTCCTGTTTCCACTGTTTATACTTTTTTTTGCTGTAATTTTCCGAAACGCTTCACTTATCATCGAGCCGAGCAGCTCTTTTCGGGAGTGTGAAACGGGTCGATTGTGTCCGGTTCGCTTTTTTTCTCTGAAAAGTCCAGTGTTGCCAGATTTGGAAAACTTCTTCTATTTTTTTAAGCCTCCTTCAGATTTTAACCAATTTTGATCTGGCAACCCTTCCGCTCTCCATATCAGTGCGTCTGGGCGCGAAACTTTTAAAACAATGCTGCCACAGTTGATAATTACCCTCGTGATATACATGCTGTAAGCTGTGTGCGCGATGAATTGCACTCCGGTTTGACCGGAAGTGAGGAGGCGGTGTGCGTTTCTAGAACGATGCGTTTCGGAATGATTTCTTCATGCTGGAGGGAGTGGACTGAACAAAGTTTGGCTTGAACGATAACCAACATATCGAAAATATTTTTAATTTGTGCAAAATCTAAAAAAAAACAAAATTGAGGTAAACTTTATTCAATGAATTTATATTTTTGAAGACAAAACATATACCATGCACACTGTGAGTGTAGTGGCATTACACTGGAAAGTGGTAAATTTACATATTTTAGAGGTAAAATTATATTCCCAGATGCAATATTACCATGATTTTTCAATTCGTACAAGTATTTTACGGAAAAAAAACTTTATGCTGAAGTTCATGACGGATTTGACTTCATCCAACAATATCATGTTTAATTTTCAAAGCTTTCACTAAGAGTATATAATTTTTGATAATGTAATAAGTTTCAATGCATAAATACTCTTTTTTAAAAAAAACTTTATACTTTGAGAAAACACAAATTTTCACAACTAAATCGAAATTTTGTACTCTTTTTCACTTTTAAATTATGAAATTTGGGTATTTCGAAAAAACACGGTATTTTGTGAAAATTCTGGTATTTTACAAAAAAAAAATAACTCTAATTAAGTGAAAATGCATACAAAATTTGTGGGTCTCGTGGCGCAGGGGTAGCGGCTTCGGCTGCCGATCCCGATGATGCTATGAGACGCGGGTTCGATTCCCGCCTTATCCACTGAGCTTCTATCGGATGGTGAAGTAAAACGTCGGTCCCGGTTTCTCCTGTCTCGTCAGAGGCGCTGGAGCAGAAATCCCACGTTAGAGGAAGGCCATGCCCCGGGGGGCGTAGTGCCAATAGTTTCGTTTCGTGCATACAAAATTTGTTACTTACATTGCAAAAAATGAAAATTTTAGTTTTTTAAAAATAAGGTATTTTCTTCTAAGTTTAATGGAATCAAGTTGATGTTCTCCAGCTATTCGGATTTTTTTTTCGATTTTCAATATTTGTTTGATTTATTCGGATGAAACTTTATTCATCGATTTCTTATGTCCAAAATGAGCCATTTTCCATCACCATTTTCTCTATATAAATTGTTTGTTGACGTTAAAAATTACCGATTTTTAGTTTTAAACGTTTTATTACAAAAACAAATATTGGCAAACATGCCGATATTTCATCATTTTTTATTTGTTTTAGTTGACATTTTTTGTGAAATATTGATAAATAGCTCTTTTTCAACCATCTCTAGGTCATTTATATAAAAAACAGATTATGCTTTCTTGGCGAGCTCTTCAAAACAGATTTTCTTAAAGCTGAGAAAATTCTTTATTTTTTCCTTCTTTTGACTTTGTTGATTTGATATCCGTTAGATATTGCCTTGCAAAGGGTGAAAATGATAATAAATGATTATTTTTAAGTGCAACTCTATTAGAACTCACGTTTGAATCGACGATACATTGAAAACTATTAATTCGATTTGCGATATCAATAAGTCAATTAATTTTTTTTAATCTTTTAAAATATTAGTCGTGATTTAAGGGGTTACATACATGTGAATCGGCAAAAATGTCAGAGGTTGTTACGAGCATATACTAATACTTTTCTAAATTCTGTTTTCAGGGCATAAAAATATACATTTTCATCTATTAACAAAACAAATTTGAAGACATTTGGTTGTAACATTGCCGAGATATAGCTGTTTGAAGTTAGCAGTTTCAAAAAACGGGTGCCACGATATCTCAACACTGCTTTAACCAAATCGGCTCAAAATTTTGGTGAAGACTCGTTAAACTCGTTTCAAAAATCCCGTGTTCATGACAAAGGCCGATTTTCAAAAAGTTTATTTTTAAAAAAGATAAAACTATTTTTTTTTGTTTTTCATATAAAAAATCATCAGCTTTCTATTTTTGTAATTTTTTAAAAAGCAAAATTTTAAAATCGGGCTCACCTCAAATTTCAGTCAATTTGGTCCATCCTATCTCGAGATATCGTGGCACCCGTAAATCAACTCTGTGTTTAGAAAAAAAACGCTCAGAAAGTTTGACAGGCCGCTTTGCGCATGGCAAAATTTTTAGGTTAAATCGTCTCTTACTAAGTTTAATTGTGTAATAATTCAACCTTTCGTGAAATTTGAGCCGATCTTTTCGAAAAAAATATTTTGAAAATTTTTAAATCAAGACTAACATTTAAAAGGGCCAAACATTGAATATTACGCTCATTTAAAATGCTAGTCTTGATTCAAAAAATTTCAATTTCACGAATTTTTCATGTATTAACATTGAAAATCGGACCATTTTTTGCTGAGATATGGTCATTAGAAAATGGTGGGTTGTTTTGGTGAGATTAAGAAACCTTCAATTTTCGTGTTTCTTTTTCTTTAAGCGGCTCTATCTCAGCAACCCTAGGTCCAATCTTCAATGTCTCTTAGACAATTTTATAGAAAATTTTCTGAACTTTTAAAAAAATATTTTTAGAAATGGTCACTCATGGTCAGTATTTTTGAAAATTGAAAAACTGCAAATATTTCGCTAAAATCAAACTTTCGGTGGCTATATCTTGAAAACGGAGCCCTTTATCAAAAAATCTACTTTTTACTTTTCGATTGCAAATTCAAAACATATCAAAAAATCTCGCAAATCAAAAAATACGTATTTTGGGAAATTGAGTTTTAGTGAAAAAAAAAGTTGATTTTTCCGTGTGACTATTTTTTTCTCAAAAGTCCTCAACAATACCTACAACTTTACCGAAGACACCAAATTGATCAGAAAATTCACTCAAAAGTTACAGCTGTTTGAATATTTACATACCATTTTTGTATGGACAGCAGCCAAAATTGTATGGAGACTTGTATGGATGAACCAACCACACAAATTAGTTTATTTGGTCATAGGGAAGGCCCCCACAAAGTTTGAGCCAAATCAAAAAATACAAATAAAATCCATTTCCGATTTTGGTAGAGAATTGCTCAGATACAAAATCGATCAAAATTAGACTTTAAGAATACGGATTTTCGAATATTATAAATGGAGGCTTGTATTGAGAAACCATCAAAGCAAAATGGCTTATTTGGAAAGAAGGAACCGATGGACAAAGTTTCAGTCGAAACAAAAAATACAGTGTAAAATCGATTTACGAAAACGAAGCTAATTGTTCATTTTGCATGTTTTAGACTTATTGAAATCGCTGACAAATAATATTTACCAAGATAAATCTTGCTGATCATATGGAATGTGTGAAATATGCCATGCCAATTTCAACGATTTCCTGCTAAATAGAGACTGCTAATTATAGCGCGTCTGCGTCAATTTTTGATTATTTTTCAGAAGCTCAAATCTGTTTCCTGCTGATTAAAAAAAAGAGTTAATCTTGCAGAGCTGCTGGAAAGCGCAAATTCCTTTCCGGTTCAATGGTGAATCATTTACAAGACAGTTGCACCACATTGCTGAACCTCTCGACGTATGACATATGTCATACACTGGCAGACCTAATCGCTCAAACAAAAGAAAATTCTTATCAGGTATTTTTTGTTGTTGTTTTTGTTAGTATGTCTATTTTTAACATCGAACAAGTATTTTTGTTTTCTAGTAAATATTAATATTTTCCCGTGGTAGTCAAGTGCACATAACTTTCTACAACCCAACCTTTCATCAATGCAGCAGAAAACTTTTTCTTTCGCTACAATCTGCAAACAAACTTGCACCACAAACACACACGATAAGCAAAGCATGATTGCACACACATCGCCGATGGTGATAAGAAAGCGTAGAATAGTTTCGTGTATGACTTCATCGTTTTCACTGTATAGCCTAGTTTTGCTCGTAAATTTTTCGTTGATTTTTAGCTGTACACGAAAATAAAGAAAGAAGTGCATTTCCAGCTACTTTCCGTGTGGCCTAGTTTTAAGGTGATTGTGGTGGCGCGAGGAATTAACCGAAAGAAGGGTGGCTAAAGTACTTTTTTACTTTTTCTTTCTTTTTTGTAAGGAGAAAAAAAAGGCTTTCACGACTAGCTGTAAACGTTCGGGCTCCAACTGTCAGGTTAACAGTTAAACCTTAAAGGTCACTCTCTGCACGATTGCTTGTTTTTACTTGCTCTTCTCTCTCTTTTATAGTGTATTTATTTTAAGCTTAGCAAAAAAGAGGGAATCATTGCTTTCCAACATAACCACTGTGCTGATCATATTTTTATGATCGAATCTAGTTGTTGTGGCTAGACTCAACCTCGATTTCATCTTTTTTTTGTTTTCGATTTTTTTCCTTCTCTTCGATCACTTTTTCTGCCTCTCATTCCATTTAAACACAGACAGAAGAGACGAAACGGAACATTGAAGCAACACAAAATAACAAAGTCAAGTTAAAAACAAATCTCATTGAAAGAAGAAAAAAAGAAAACGAAAAAAACTGAAGCACCCCGACTACGATAAGAGCAAAATTGGTCAAATTGGTCTACCCCCGGGGGTGACTCACGAGTGCCTGCCCCGCGGGGGTGGTGAACGAGAGGTAATTGACCTCCGAACCTTGGTTCGTTGACCGGGAAGGCAGGTAAAAAGTGCATACATACGGGATGACCAACGGGGATTGGAGGCAGACTAAATTTTAATCAAATTAAAAATAGGTTTCAGTGAACGTAAATTCGATTTGGAAAAGCTAAAATTTTCAATTTTCAATTTATGTTTATTAGTAAAAAAATCGATTTTCTCACTGTTTATAACCGAAACATTTCAAAAAGACCAAACATTCAATATAACGCCCTTTTATATGTTAGTCTTGACTTAAAATTTTTGAAAATATTTTTTTCGGAAAGATCAGAAAATTTCACGAATGTTTCATATTTTAACATTGAAAATCGGACCATTAGTTGCTGAGATATCGTTATTAGAAAATGGTGGGTTGTTTGGGTGAGACTTAGAAAACATCAATTTTCTTGTTTTTAACCTTTGCATGGCAATATCTCAGCAACTAAGGGTCGTACATATCAACAAAGTCCGAAAAAGCAAAATATAGAGAATTTTCTCAGCTTTTCGAACATATTTTTTTCAAAAGTGCGCAAACATGGGCACTATTTTTTAAAAAAATCAATAACTGCGACTACTTTGAAAAAAGTTACATAAAAATGGCTATAACTTGAAAACGGTGCACTTTATCAAAATTTCACTTGAGTACTTTTTGATTGCAAATTTAATTTTACATCAAAAAATGAAATTGAAAAATTTTTGCGACCAATATTTCGATTTTTTGAAAAAAAATGTATTGATTCAAAAAATCATAACTCGGTCAAAGATTTTTTGCCCATTCTGGAAATTTCTGAAAAGTTGACATTTGATGTCCTCTAAACAAATAAAAAAAATAAAAATAGTGTTTTTCTGCAAATCAAGTTTTAGTGACAAAAAGTTAAATAAAAAATCACCAATATTTTTTTTACCGTGTATAATTTTTTTCCAGTGTAGTCTATATCCATACCTACAACTTTGCCGAAGACACCAAATCGATCAAAAAATTCCTTCAAAAGATACGGATTTTTGAATTTTTACATATCATTTTAGTATGGACAGCTGCCAAATTTGTATGGAAAATTATATGGACAAACTAATGATGCAAAATGGCTTCTCTAGGCATACCGAAGGCACCAAAAAAGTTTCAGTCGGATTAAAAAATACAAAAATAAAAAATAAAGAAAAAAGACCGATTCCGTACAAAACTGCTCAAAAGAAGAAAACTAGAAAAAACTAGTGATTTTTGGGAGTTTCAGGAAAAAGTGAGCAGCGAAAAAGTCTGTACTCAACAATATTTTAAAGAAGTAAATATTCTTTCAAAATAATCTGTTCATGTTTTTAATAATATATTTGTGGGTTTTTCTATTAATTCAAAAATTAACAGTTCGTAAATTTTCGATATTCCTTCAAATTAATAAATGCTTGTTTCAAATCTGTACAACTTTTTCAAATGTTACAAACAAGAGTAGCACTTTAAAATGTTGTATGTGAGAAAAAGGCTATATTAAAAAATGCAAAGAATCTTGTTTTTCCAAAATGTATTTTTTTGCAATTCCGTCGTGAAACTACTTACTTTTCCTGTCATTCTTGAACGACGAAATAGCCTACTTTTCTGTACCAAAAATAACAGAATCGAATAGCAACACTTTTCAAAATAAATGCTGAAAAGTTCTACTTTTCAGCACTGAAATGGGTGCTGAAAAGTTGAACTTTTCAGCACTTGTTCCGAAAAGTAACACTTTTCAACATTTTTTTTTTTATTTAAACGATTTATTGACAAAATACATGAAAATTTGACATAAAATTTCACTCAGTGTGTGTTTTTTGGAATTGCAAAAAATGTTGTATGGAACTCGAGGCAAAACTTGATTTTTTCAGCACTCTTCTTATTTATCCAACTCGGTGAACCTCGTTGGATAAATGTACGACTCGTGCTAAAAAAAATCCTCTTTTTGCAACTTGTTGCATAAACTACTATTTTGTGCTCCAGTAATATTTCTGTAGGGTTTAAACCCTTTTAAATTAAATTGTTAATGTTCCGATTAAATGGTCGCGAAATTTTCCATTACCCCATAAAAAGCTGTTTCTTAAAAGGTGTTTATCAAAAATTTATATTCGTTTAAAATAATTTCTTCACGACACAGTATTTTTGATAGATTTATTTTAAATTCAAACATTTATTGACACTTTTCCAAATCTATTTTTTCTTGTTTCAGTTTTTTCGTGGTTTTTCCGCTCTGTAAAACAAGCAGTTTTTTGAAAGTTTTTATTTTTTTATTTTCTGAAGAAAAGTTCGGACTAAAACATATTTAGAAGAATTTTATTTTCTTATAATATAATTTATTATTGTTTCTGTAACATTTTAGGTTTTATATCTATGCAAACATGAAAATTTCTTTGAATAGAAACGAGATATATTCATTCAAAAAAATATATTCTAAATTCAGAAAGAGGTGTTCATTGTAGTGCATCCATCCCGGGAATTCGCGGAACAAAATTCCCGGGATTTTTCCAAAACCGGGAATTTCCGAATCCCGGGATTTTTCATATTTTATCCCGAGAATTCCCGAAAGTGAGGAAAAACTTATTTTGGAATGGCTATTCTGATTAGGATGTAGAAATAGAAAAATTTTGTAAAAATTTGTACTCGACATATATCACCAATAATTTTCATATTATGGAAATTGTTAAAATTATAGTTTAGAAATTCAAAAATTTCGCAGCGTTTTAAATATTTTCTATTTAATTTTATATTCTATTCAAAGAATGGGTATTAATTATTCTAAATATCATATTTAACTATTTTTCATCAAACACCGCCGCCTGGGAAAAATCAGTACAAAGGTAACAAAGTAATACAGCTGTTAAGTCATTTTTTTTTTTTAATTTTCGATTTTTCTCCTATACCAGACTTTTGTCTTGATTTTTCCCAGTTGGCAGTAGTGATTAAAAGAATATTTGTAATATAAGTTTTAAATGAAACATGAAATTCTTAATTTATCTAAAATTTAACATTAGCTGATATCACTTAATTGGTGTCGCTGCAGTTTTAAATTTTAAAAAAAATTTAGCTTTTTCAAGTGATGTCAAATATATAAAAATAAATAAAATATTTTTAAAAGAGATGTATTTGATATGTTTCATTTAAAATCCAAAGCAAAACAAAGAACAAACATAAAATCAATTTTATATTTCTTTCAAGTTGTCTAAAAACTGCTGTCCTTTTTAAGATTGATGGTAGATTATCATTGAGTATTGAGCTAATTCTTTGATTTTAAACATAAAAACAACAACATATAAAACAAAAATATTGATTTTCTGACAATTTCAAAAAAATCCCGGGAATTCCCGGGATTCAAAAAATATTTTTCCCGTGTCCCGGGAAATTTCAAACCCCGGAAAATTGGACGCCCTAGTTCATTGTTTCGTAAGAAAAAAAAATATATTACCGCTTGTCGATGTAATTTTACCAGAATGATTGTAAAAAAAACTGAAAAAAGGGCAAATTTACATCGGAAACTGTGTAAATTGACATAAGAGATCTGTTTTTTTGTAATTTAATTTTTCAAGCGTCAACCCTGTAATGTCCAAATTTATCCATGTGGTCCTGTTGTTATCACATCAATTAAAATTAAATCATCAACCCAGTAATGTCCCTTTATTTTTCAAAATTTGTATTTTTCTTTGTGACCTCCTACATTTTGAGCAATTTTTATTCCACAAAAAACTTTATTTTTCTTGATTTGTGTTTTTCTTGTGATTTTAAAGTATTTTAATTAGTATAAATCTCGTTTAATTCATGTTTATTTGTGAAAGTAATTGGATTATTCTTAACTTTTAATTATCTTTTACCTTTAATTTTTTTAAGGTCACATTTTCTGGAAGGTGTACAATTTTAAGGTGTAATATTACTTCTTTTGTGATGTAATATTACCTCAATCTAGAGTGAAAAAGTGGCAAATCACTAACATAGTTGTGAATTGACACGTGTAAAGATGTAAATTACATTCTGAAAAATTAATTCTGACATAAAAGATGTACCTAATTCCATATGTAACATTATCATGTGTTTTTTTATATGTATGGAATGATACCATTATTGTCAAAAAAGCGCAGCGGCATAGTCTGTTTATTTTTGCTAAAAATATATTAAATGTTTTCAAAAACTCAGGCATATTTGACCACTTAAAAAACACACATTTTTAAAACATAAGCAAAGCCACACAAAACAAGTAAATCTTCCAACCATATTTTTTTCCAAAATTTGAAGAGTTTTTCTGTCCAATGGTTTAAAAAAATAAAAATAAATGTTTAAAACTGGATTTTTGATGAAACCTGCCTAGAGGTAGAGTTGAGTTGCGGTTAGTTCGGGAAAGACAAAAAAACTTTTAAAAGAGGTAATCAACACCATAGAACTTTCAACGCACCGTACGTTTTATTTTATTTTGTTTGCAAAAGATTTCAAATCGATTGAAAAAAATTATTATCATGTTTATTTTTTTGCATGGACAGTAGATCAAATGTGTTGGAATTTGAACGAACTCATAATGCTCATTTCGATGTAATATTACCTTAATTTATGAGGAAAACTGAAATTTCAGGTGATTTTTTTCAAATTTACACATTTTCCAAGGTAGTTTAACACATTTTTCTGACACAAAATCTGCCCAAACAGATGTAGTATTACCATGATTTTTATGTTTTAAAAAAAATCGTTGAAAAAAAACATTCGCATCCGGCTTTCGAGACCACTATAAAAAGATATTTGAAAAACCTTTCCAATTGCACATAAAGTTCGACGATCTGACAACACTGTCATAAGACTTTGAGACTTATGTCAAAATTGTATTGCTTTTAAAAAAAGGACTTTTTCCATGCAACCTGAGATAGGTTACACCATTAGGATAAGTCGCTTAACTTTATGAACATTTTGAGTTGTTTTTTTGATAAAAACAGATAATTTTAGACTTATATCAATTTAATATTTTTGAAAATCAGCTATTATATTGAACTACAGTGGACTCTCTCGTTGTCGATATTGAAGGGACAGTCGAGGCGAGAGTTATCAAATTATAGATCGAAAAATCAAAGCAATCTATTTGAAGGGACTGCAAACTTTATTAACAGCTGGAGCAATATTGATATCGAGAAGATCGACAGCCAAAGAGTCCACTGTATCTAATTTATGAATTTTAACTCTGTAGTCAACAGGTACACCAATGCCCCACCACCTGTAAATGTCACCTTCGTGCTTCGGCACTCCCCGTCGAACCATTCACAAGTTCTGCATTTTTTTTCAATGTTAGTAAACCCGGCTTGCGATGCCGCCTCATTAGTATTTAGTATCCCGCTGATGCAGCGGCAAACTTCACCCCGTTTCTGGTGGTTTCCTCCCCAACCTCCACCAGAGCCTTCCAACCGAGAAGCCTGCCTCTGTTTTGATCGTCGCCAACAACGAACGTCGTAATCGAATTATGTAAATTGTATATATTATAAAGTCGCGCACGGTGCAGAAACAAAATGCTGGCTTTTTGCGATCGCGCAAAATACTTTATTTTGTTGTACGCTCAAGACTTTGAAGATTGCACAGTGAAAAAAATACAATAAAGTTTAAGTAGATTTTACAGTAAATTATAAAGATTTTTTTACAACTGTGCCCCTTCAGATTTCCCCCCAATAACTCAGAGATCAGCAATTTCACCAAAAAGGCACCTTCTTCTTCTGGCAGCTTCTGATGATCGGTAGGCCTCCTCCTCTTTGATGATGCCATGTAATGGAACAGTGCACCGCCCAACGACCTAGTTTGGTGATGCAGCCTCCGTGATCTTGCGAAAGATCTTGGGCGCTGCTGTCCATCAACAAGAGGCAACTTTGTTGGTTTTGACACGACTTCTGTTCTTTGCTTAAATTTAAATTATCTCTATTTTTTTCAGCACAAAATTTAATAATATTGTAGAGCAATTCTCTACGAAATCGGTCTTTTTTCTTAAATTTTCATTTTTGTATTTTTTAATCCGACTGAAACTTTTTTGGTGCCTTCGGTATGCCCAAAGAAGCCATTTTGCGTCATTAGTTTGTCCATATAATTTTCCATACAAATTTGGCAGCTGGCCATACAAAAATGATGTATGATAATTAAAAAATCTGTATCTTTTGAAGTAATTTTTTGATCGATTTGGTGTCTTCGGCAAAGTTGTAGGTATGAATATGGACTACACTGAAAAAAATGATACACGGTAAAAAAATGGTGATTTTTTATTTAACTTTTTGTCACTAAAACTTGATTTGAAAAAAAACACTATTTTTAATACTTTTTATTTTTTGATGAAATTTTCCGATCTTTTCGAAAAAAAAATTTCAAAATTTTTAAACCAAGACTAACATTTTAAAAGGGCGTAATATTGAATGTTTGGCCCTTTTGAAATGTTAGTCTTGGTTTAAAAAAATTGAAAATATTTTTTTCGAAAAGATCGGAAAATTTCACGAATGTTTCATATTTTTACATTGAAAATCGGACCATTAGTTGCTGATATATCGACATTAAAAAATGGTGGGCTGTTTGGGTGGAACTTAGAAAACATAAGTTTTCCTGTTTTTAAACCTTTACATTGCAATATCTCAGCAACTAAAGGGCGTATCAACAAAGTCCGAAGAAGCAAAATATAGAGAATTTTCTCAGCCTTTCAAAAATATTTTTTTTCAAAAGTTGGCAAACATGTGCACTAATTTAAAAAAATTAAAAACTTCGGCTATTTTCAAAAAAGTCACCAAAAAATTGATTTTACTTGAAAACGGTGCACTTTATCAAAATTTCACTAAAGTACTTTTTGATTGCAAATTTGATTTTACATCGAAAAATGAAGTTGAAAAATTTTTGCGACCAATTTTTCGATTTTTTGAAAAAATCAGTATTGATAAAAAAATTCATAACTCGCTCAAAGATTTTTTGCACAACCTGGAAATTTCTGAAAAGTTGACATTTGATGTCCTCTAAAACATATAGAAAAATAAAAAAGTGTTTTTTTGCAAATCAAGTTTTAGTGATAAAAAGTTAAATAAAAAATCACCATAAAAAAATTTTCTGTGTATCATTTTTTTCCAGTGTAGTCCATATACATACCTACAACTTTGCCGAAGACACCAAATCGATCAAAAACTTCCCGGGTTATTTTTTCAGTATTTTTTAAATAATTTGACCACAATTTCACAATTGTTCACAATTTGTCTAAATTAAAAAAAAAACTCTTCAATATCTGACCAGGAGCAAAAACAGATTGTGTCACGTTCCCCAGAAAACCATTCCCCCGAAAACCATTCTCCAGAAAACCGTTCCCCAGAAAACCATTCCCCCGAATGTACCATTTCCCAGAAAACCATTCCCCAGGAAAGTTTCTTTCTCGAAAAATCAAAGTAGTTTCAAATATTAGTTTGTTTGAAATTTCTTAGAAAATATGAAAATTAGACAAGGTTTTTTTTCCTTGCCAAGAAATTTTCCTTTTTTTTGACAACAATTCTTGAGAAAATAACAGAAAATGTTAATTCGCCTTATGACTCGTTCTATTATTCTAAGAAATTTTCCCTTCCCTCCTTTCCCTTCAGTCATGTTAAATTTGTTATACAAATGTCGAATAAATTGCAGTTTCTTTTTATTTCTTGTTTTCCGTGAATGCTATTTTTATTTTGCAAAGAAGAAAAATGTTTGTTAAAATTAAAATATGATTATGGGTGTCATTGGTATAATTCCATTTGACATATTGGACCTTTGGCATATTGCTCATTTTTGATGATGATTTAAATTTTCTAAATTTGATTTAAGGTGACAAAATTTAATTTATCATTTTTGGAAGAAGAAAACTCTCCTCCCGAGCAGACGGTAATAACGTGGAAATAACATTTTTTGTTATTTGAAAATACTAGGCCAATAACATTTTATGTTATTTATAACAAGATTTGTTATTCGCCGCTATGATTTTTTTGTTATTGGATTGTTATTGTAATAACAGACTAATAACATTTTGCGTTATTCTTCGAACAAATCTTTGTTATTCTTTTTTGTTATTTTAACAACTAATCCGATCATCCTAATAACAGTTGGAGTTATTCTTCCATAACAAAAAATGTTATTCCCAAGTTGTTTTGACTTTCAACCAATATCTGACCAATAACAAATTTGGTTATGATAACATAAACTGTTATTAGACTCTTATGCAAAAATGGATTTTGCAAGAATATTCCATAACATTTTTTGTTATTTTAACAGTATTTGTTATTGAAATGGCATGAATTTTGTTATTACCGTCTGCCCGGGCTGACTTACAATAACTGACTAATTTTTCCTTCTTTTAAGGTCTCCTGACACAAGTTGAATTTCAACTTCTTTAAAGAAGGGAAAACTGTCGTGACTTGTGATATCTGCTAACAGAAGTTGAATTTTCGCTTTAAAGTTTTTTTTTTTCTTGTATTCTTTCTTGTTTCCATAAAGAAAAACTCTCTTGACTAGTGATAACAAATTTAAAAAGTTGTGTAAGTGGTCAAGTATTTTTTTTTCCTTACTTAAAGAAGGGAAAATTAAACCCGTGTCAGCAGTTATAATAACAAGGCTATAAATTTTTCCCTTCCTTAAAGAAGGGAAAACTCTTCTCCTCCCTTTTAAAGGTAAAATTCAACTTGTATCAGTCAGTAAAGTTTTCCTTTCTTTAAAGAAGGGAAAACTTTCTAGCCTTGTGATAACTGCTGACACAAGTTTACGTGGTGATTATTGCACTCTAGCGTAATATTTCAATCTTTATTTCTCGCATCACGTTCGAGATTTTTCGATCTAAATATTATGATCATAATTTGTCAATGGTTAGTCAAAAAGTCAAATTAAAAACATTTTCAAAATTATCAAAAAAATCAAAATGTTTGGAATTCAAAAATCAAAATTAAAGAGAAAAGAAATTTTAAAATTTAAAAAAAAATCAAAGATTATGAATTTTATTTTTTTTAGTTTTTTGAAAATTTGAAATTATGGAAATTTGGATTTTTTTTTGAATTTTTTGAATTTTTGGAAATTTTGGAAATTTTGAAAATTTTTGAAATTTTGGAAATTTTGGAAATTTTGGAAATTTTGTAAATTTTGTAAATTTTAAAAATTTTGGAAATTTTGGAAATTTTGGAAATTTTGGAAATTTTGGAAATTTTGGAAATTTTGGAAATTTTGGAAATTTTGGAAATTTTGGAAATTTTGGAAATAATTATAATCACCACGATAAATATTTCTGGGGAACGGTACATTCTGGGGAATGGTTTTCTGGGGAATAATACATTCTGGGGAATGGTTTTCTGGGGAACGGTTCATTCTGGGGAATTGATTTCTGGGGAATGGTATTCGGGGGAATGGTTTTCTGGGGAACGTGACACAATCGCAAAAACATACATAATTTATTTTTTAACGGAAAATCGATAATCTGGCAACCCTGCCCAAAGCTATGAGTACTTCAGTAACATGAAGATATTTTTCCAAAACCTTTTGGCTTCCAGACCATTAATTTTTAAGAGATTTTGTAAGCACTTTCCAAAGCAAAAAATTTACATTGAAAACTTGGCAACACTGATTTACGCAAAGAGCTCTTTCGTCATTTATTCTGAAAAAGAGCTTCAGGAAGCATCTTTTTATTTTGAGTTTTGTATGACAGCCTTTTTCTATGATTTTTAAAGATTTATAAGCTGGCAACACTGTCTTGACATAGCAACACCTCAGCCTACATATATTTTTTTTTTGTAATTGATGATGAAAAATCGTTTACAAAAATTGTGGAATTCTGAAAATTTTTAGTTACGCATGATCATACCGTAAAATTTGTTGCTGGTTTTTATTTTTTAAATTGGTCAAAAAACGTCATCAAAACCGTTTTGCAATCGCCACCCAAGAAACTCAATCCACAAAAAAGTTCATTTCCTGTCGATCCAGCAAAATGTTGCTGCATTTACTGTCAGAAAAAAATCGACAACAGCAGCAGCGTTGTCAAACCTGCCTGGCTCTCCCCAAAAAACGCAGAAGAGAAACGCGCACCGAAAGCGAAAATCCAGTTCAGTGCAAAATTTAATTTGAGCCCACTTTTCGATACCTGGCTTCCCTCGTTCGGAGTGTTGTTCCCTTCTTTTTCGTCGAGTTTTATTTTTGTTGTTTTATTTTCGAATGTTTTATGACGGGGCAGTGGTGCCAGATTGATTGGAATTTTTCGATTTAAGATAACAAAATTTTAAGCTGCGAAATTCCTCAAGCCTTATCTAGAAATTTGATAAGAAAAAAATAAATTAGCTTGGATTTTCAAATTTTAAACTGCGCAAAACTGCATTGTTTAGAGCACATTTTTCTGTGAATCAAATCCCATTTAAAAAATCTCCAGTTTTTGTCACGTATCGAGTCCGGGAGAGCGCTGAAATCGGATCCTTCGACTTCTGATCAGGTTTCGTCCCAGCGCGGACGAGGGGTTCTGCAACAATGCTTCTCTCCCGGATTCCTGCACGATGACGTTTCTTTTCCGCTTCCCGCACGATTTTTCGATTTGATTTCGTCACTTTTGAAAGGGTCGTAAAATTATTTGTAAAATTTTATTTTGTTTATAATTTAAATTATTATTTTAAAGTTCAATATTTAATATATTTTTTGCTTTGCTTTTTTTCACTTCAAAATTCCAGAACAATCGAAACCTGTTTATTTATTTGTTAGTCAGCTCGTGAGAGCAAAATCAAAAAGAGCTTAGAGATGAAAGAGCGAACCTAAATCGTCAATCTAGAGAGAGAACGAGCACAAGATCTCACTTTGTTGATGCCGGCTGATGGCGTTTTCGTTGGTTTTCCTTGTTTGATTATTCTTTTCTCTCTCTCTCCGCGTTTCTCTGGATTCGTGTGTTCTAGGTTTTGTTTTATTTGTTTCTTCGCCCTTTTGCTTTGCTTGCGGTGGACACATTTTTTATTTTCTTAAATTCGTTTCGCCTTGAACAGTCGTCATTATCATTAGTGTCGATTTTCACGGTTTGGCTTGGGACAGAGTTTAGGACTCGGTTGTTGCTCTGAAGCATTCGACAGGTTTCTCACGGCGATGAAGTTGAGACAACTTTGCTAACACAAACTTAAAATTTACGCAATTTTTTAAAGTTTTTTTTATACTTTTCTCTTTTACAATTTAACCAAACTTTTTTGAAAGCAGGCATTAAACGGAATAACAAAATCGACCAAATATAATGAAACAATTTTATTACAAGTAGATCAATAAAAATATTGATGATCTGGCAACCCTGCCTTAAGTTCTGAGTACTGAAGTGAATTTTGACTAATAAAGAAAGCGCGAAACGTATTGCTGATCAAACATCATTGCACAGGTACTTGAAGACCTATCCAATCAGTCACTAGCTTTGATGATCTCTGACAATCCAGCTCATTAAATAAAGACATTTTAGAGGGATTTATGACACTTTTCAAAACTGAGCGTGGTAATTTTTTACTGAATTTGAACTTCCGGTTCTACTCAAAATCGTATGAATTTGAAGGTTGAAATTATTTAGAATGAAAATAAAATAACACCCCTTATTACAAATAAGTACCTGGAAATTTTCTCAACTTTCTGGCAATCTGGGAACACTGCGAAGTGTCATTTCAGTTGCAAATATTTTTCAAAGTCCTTCAAAATTAGCCAAATTTCGGGGCAAAAAATAAACAAATTTGTTAAGGAGGACGAGGAGAAGGAAAAACAGTTGCTCACAGGATCGCCATGTTGCCCGATAAATCCGGGAATGCCTCATGACAATTTTTTTTTTAATTTTTTGCCAATTTTGAACAACTTTTTGATTAAGATGAACGAGAAAAAACACATTTAAATAGAACATAATTTTGAATTAATTTATTACTTGGCCTGATTTAGTCGATTTCGATCTGGCAACCCTAGTTGCTCATGAACAAATCTCGGATTAGTTTTCAAAAAGCCGTAAGAGCCATTGGTAAACAAAGTCCTTTTTGCATCGGTATTCGACCTACTTACGAAAAACCAATATCAAAAATGCTCGAAATTGTTCATCTACACGTCCTTCAAGTGCCCCATACTTGAAATAAATGAAATTTTGTTTCATTTTCGAGAAAAACGAAAATTAGTGTCAGAGGTCACAGTGGCTCTTACGGCTTTTTGAAAACTCACCCGAGAAATCATTAACTCATTGATACTCTTTCGAGAGTTCGGGGGAGATATTTTCATCGTGTTTTACAACTTCGGTTGATCAATTTTAAGATAGTTCATTGGTAATGAAAATCACTCATAAAGGCTTTTTGGACCATTTCATGAGGTGGACCATTTCTAACAAAAACTATAAAATCGCAAAAATCCAGTTTTTTACCAAATCTTGTTGTTGTGGTCTCAAATGAAAGTTTAGTGTGTCACTTTTCGTATATCGGAAATCCGGAACATCCGGAAAGTTTATTTTTAAACAGTTTTTCACGAATGAACGTATATATTTCATTAAGGATAGATAACATTGATCCATGAAACTTGATAATAACGCAATACACGATTACCAGATCAGACTCCAAGTCTTCGGAGCCAGTTCCGGTTTACCTGGAATCGATTCCCGGATACCAGAAGAACGGAAAACTTAAATATTTATATGAAACCCCATCATCCGACATATCAAACTTCATGAAATTGAAAGATTTGTCAATCTATGGTCATGCCGTTGTTCTCTGCTCTATTTTGATCACTTTGGAACCGATTACCGGTGGCCCCTTGAGGACACTTCCGGAATATGAGAGAAACCCTATCAAGCGACATATCAAACTTCATGAAATTCAAAGATACGACAGTCTATGGTCATGCCGTTGATTTTTTAACCATCCTAACCACCCCGGAACCGGTTATCGGTGGCCACTTGGGGACACTTCCGGAATACAGAAGAAACCCTATCATGCGACATATCAAACTTTATGAAATTGCAAGATAAGAAAATCTGTCATGCCGTTTATTTTTTTGTTTTACCCAACCTGGCCACTTCGGAACTGGTGACCGGTGGCCGCCTAGCGACACTTCCGGAATATGGAAGAAACCCTATCATGCGACATGTCAAAGCTCATGCAAATGCCAGAGCATGAGAACCAGGGGAAAAACAGAAACTTTTAAAAATCATTATTAATATTTTTTTTATAGAAGTGTGTCAAAAAACTTGGTTTTGTTTGTATAAAAAATTAGTTTTCTCTTTCTCGCAAGGTTGTTTGTCATGCGACTTGCAGCTGGTTTTTAAGGCCTAACGCCCGATGACCGTCAACATATTTCGCAGGGACAGTGACAGCTCGAGCTCGATCTTTGTTTGCATCAGGGCACTGTGACGAGGGGTTCGTCATTTCTGGGTTAAATTTGTTCAATAGTATTTTTTCATTATCAAATCAGGAAATATTTAATAACTTAGGTTTCAAATCCCTCAAAATGTAATATAGTAACAAAATAAAATAACTTACCCATAATTCAGTTCCCCAGCCCATTTTCGCAGCCGTGGTGTCCGTTGTCTGTAGATGTCCGATAATGCTCCGCTCGCTGACAGCTGTCAGCCTGTCAAATTCCTCTGACGTTTAATCCACAAATTGTTTTCTTCTTTCTTAAAAATTTGTTTTATCGCTGCAAGTTTTAAAAATTGACAAATATTTTTCAACAACACTTCGAAATTCACTTGTCTAGCATTTTTCAAATTAACTATTTTCACATACAATGCTTTTTGAAACACTTTTGTTGGGACACTCTTTTTCTCAACAACAAAACAATCTTCAAATTCCTCTAAAACCAATCTTTAATAATAATAAAAAAAAACCCGCCTTCTAGCCAGGAATTTCCTTTCACTAAATTTTTCAAATTCACTTCTCACTGGAGGAGAAACGCCCCGGCCAAAGTTGCCCCGCCGCGCCGCTCTCTTTTCTCACCCCTGCCGACTGCTTTGCACCTTGCCCCAAGTTGCCCCTTAATTCACAAACACACGCTCCTGCTTTGCTGTGGCAACACACACATGCACAAACACTGCCTCCCTTGCGCCAGAGCGAAACGGGCGACTAACAGTAGTTGTGAGAGTGAGAGAGAAAGAGCAAAACACTCCACCAAAAGAGCACTACAATCTCGCTGCTTCTTTTTCTTCGTGCTGCTTCCACTAGCGGCACTCCTACGCCACGAAACTTTTTATTTTCTTTTTCTTTGCAAGAGGTTTGTGTTTTATTTATTCATACAAAAACTTTTGACACTTTCTGTCATCGGTCGCGGGGGTCATTCAGAAAAAAAACATGTTGTTTATCAAGCTGCACGGCGAAAAATCTGCACGCGGATTTCTTTCAACTCACGCGAAAGTTTTTTTTTGCTACCCCAAAAACCTCACACACATACACTGGGCCAAAAGTGCGCGATCAATTAATTAAACCGCACACACACACATGATGAAAACAGTGGAAACAAAGCGCGTTGAACGGCGGCGCGGAACTGCACAGCGCGAAGTAAACAACACAACATGCCACTCCGGTGCCTAAACTCAGACTGAAGAGCGTAAAAAACAAGCAAACGAGGGGAAAACAGAACAGAGACAGTGAAGAAGAGAGAGAGAAACAGGCGAAAAAACGCGTGCAGCGAGAGCGGGCGACGAAAGGGGCGAATTGTCAGGGTTGGACTTAAGGCGAAAGTTGAACAAACGTCACGTCGGAAGAATGAGCGCAACCCTGCGAGCACTTAAGGGGAAAGGGGATGGTATTTTTTTTATTAACTTATTTTTTTAGGTGCTGTGACCAGGTTGGGACCGAGGATCAGTAAAACAATATATCTGGAGTTTTTTTTTTTTGAAAAGGACCATTAAACCAAATTTCCAGTTTTTGCTTTTTGGGTGTTTTTCAATACCCCTGACTCAAGGTGGTTTCAAAAACAACCAAAAAGCAAAAACTGGAAATTTGGTTTATTGGTCCTTTTCAAAAAAAAACTCCAGATATAATAACAAAAAAAAACTCCTTAAATTCCATACTTGGAGACCATGTAACTGACGAGGGTTACTTGGTCCAAGCGGGTCTTGCAGGTCTTGAACCTGCCGATGTACTCGGAAAAAATCCCCCACAGCTCAGCCGAACTGTAGAGTACCTCCCCGGCTTTCTTCTCCGTGGCTCCACCGTCTCGGGGGCCACCTTGGCTGCTTCCTGCGGGACGAGGGCGATCCTTGGATTTTCCGTCCGGAACTGCGCCCGGCAGTGGAGGGAACTCCGCCGGTGTAAACGCCGGAACTGCTGGACTCTGCTTCTCCGCCTTCCTTGCCGGCGGTTTCGACGCCTGCTGGCACCTCCGGATGAAGTCCGCACGCTTAGGGCAGCTGCGGTCCGTGGCTTCGTGGGCTCAAGAGCAGTTGGCACACCGCTTCGGCTCGGCTTCTTGGACTTTGCACTCGTCCGTCTTGTGGGGACCCCCACAGTTGTTGCACCTCCCTTTCAGGTGACAGTTCCTGGTTCCATGACCCAGCTGCAAGCAGTTCCTGCACTGGGTCACGTTCGGCCGCTTGTTCCGGTAAGCCTCCCACCGGATGATAGTGCTTGCCACAACTTTCATTGCAGAGAGCTTCTTCAGATTGGTGTATCCCTTGGGGAAGATCACAATGTACGGAGTTTCGTCCACGGTGGACTTTTCCTTCCGCTTGATGATATGCACCTCCAGCGCTTCCAGCTTGAGATCCCTCTTCAGAAGGTACTTGACCTCGTCCGGTTTCAGTTCATCAGGAAAACCACGAAGAACCACCCGATGATTTCGTTCGCTCCGCCGATCGTGGGTGTAGAATTCCACTTTCTTCTTCTTGAGTAGCTCTTGCAACTTGTCAAAATCTTTGACAGAGAAGCAGGTCACCTTGGTTCCAAATCGGGTTAGTTTGTAAATCGGTTTGAAACCAAGTTTACAACTTTCCACTATCGCCACGAGCTTGTAAAAACCCGTGGTGTTCTTCACCACCAAAGGTGGTTGCTTTTGTTTACCTGCCGACTGGCCGGGTGGTGGAACCGCCGGGGCGTCCCCTCCTCCTGCTGGGCTGGCATTGTTGTTGTTTTTGTTATCCGCTAGCGGGCTGAACTTGTTGTTGTTGAGCAGGGTCTTCTCAACTTTTTCTCCTTCGATGCCGATTCCAGTGACCTCGCTGGACTTCTTCCGCTTCCGATTCCCGCGGACGGGACGAAAATCTTCCTCCTCGGAGGATTCCTCCACCTCCATCTGTCAAAAACTTCCAAGCACGCGAGATGACAACACGAGCAAAACACTGCGCGTTTGAGGTTCTTTGGGGGGGGGGGGGAAAGGGATGGTATTTTGGTATTTCCTACACGCTCATTTCAAACACTCTGAGCCAACATTTGAAAACATTGTCCAATGTACCCAGAGGGTAGCGAAGAAGCTGCCATCTTAAAAGTTCAGATAACAAACACTGAGAATCAGTATTATACATATTATTTTGGTAACACGAAGTGTGTTATCTTTGTCAAATTCAAAAGTCCCATGCTGCTATCACAGACAAACAGACGTGACTCTCCATACAAATTATTTTTGAAATCCATCGTCCTTCATCAAACCACCATATAACGGCGACGCCAGCGCTGCCTAGTGAGCTGATGCCGAAGCGCAGCCCATACATACCAATACAAACCCATTACTGTCATGTGTCATGTCAGTGTATGCGTGAGACAATCAAGCCATAACGATTGTGTAAACATTAACAGCTGATTGATTGAAATAATTTTGTTGTTGCTGATCGTCTGTACTCGATTAAAAAAATAAAAATTAACACCGACGGCCGAAAATGACGGTGGGTCGGCTCCGTTTCCAATGGCAGAACCTCATAAGCCAATCATGCGGCAGCACCAGCAACAACGCACCACAATCGTATCGACAGAAACCAAACTACTGGTCCTTCCCGTTGCTTCCAAATTCTGTCGAACATTCCTTCTCCAAACCTTGAACCATTACACCTGACACCAAGATATAAGAGATCACGAAAACACCAGTAGTGGTCGCCGAAATAGAAAAAAAATAATAATAATATTCTACCGGAATTGATCCCCACGATGGGTGTTTGGAAACATCCGCGGGAAACGTGTCCACGGCGCAGTTAAGTTGCGTCACACAACAAAAGTAAAAAGTGGCGAATGAGATTAAAAAAGTCGCAAAGATTAAAAAAACGCTGCCGCAAAATCTAACATCGAAACAGAACAACTGTGGATGAACATTGAGTGGCGCTCACAATCGACGCAACATCGCCAAAAGGCCAAAAGAATGACCAGCAGCAGCAATCTGAGCAGCAATCCACGAAGGATAAGCAGGTTGCTCCGAAGGAGATGACTCCACCACAGAATCCGGCTTCCTCCGCAGTAGCGGACGCCGCATCAGCAGCCTCGACATCGGCAAGCAGTTGAGACGGTAGGATGTAACAAAAATGACTTTTTGGCGGGCATTCAAGGGTTTGTTCCGGTGGGCATACTAAGCCCAAATCCAAAATATGAGCTTGATTGGACGTAACAGGAGCTGGCGCTCCGCCCTTCAATTTTAAATGGGATTTAACCCGTAAAAAAAGATTTTTTCAAAAATGTCACTTTTTGAGGCATTTTGGCCATCAATGCGTTTACCAAAAACATCACTTTTTTGAAAAATCGGTCCCGGCAAAAAAGATATGCGTCGCGCCTCGCGACGCCCTAGACGCCATTTGATTTTGCCGGGGCCGATTTTTCGAAAAAATGCCAAACTTTGAAGGCCTGTACCGAGCTCCACGGTGCTCCAAATGTCAATGTTATATACACCAAAAGATGCGCAAGGATCTGGCCTACACGCCAGTGATGTTTTTGGTAAACGCATTGGTGGCCAAAATGCCTCAAAAAGTGACATTTTTGAAAAAATCTTTTTTTACGGGTTAAATCCCATTTAAAATTGAAGGGCGGAGCGCCAGCTCCTGTTACGTCCAATCAAGCTCATATTTTGGATTTGGGCTTAGTATGCCCACCGGAACAAACCCTTGAATGCCCGCCAAAAAGTCATTTTTGTTACACTCTATTGAGACGGCCTACTGGGTTAATAATGGGGCAAGAGGTATGTCCTCGCTAGTCAGTCGCTCATCTGACCCTGGCTGAGACTGCCCCAATCTTGTCCCGCTAAGCAAGGATTGTGGATCGTCGTTAGTATTCCTGAATTCCATCATATTTTTGTTGTTTTCATTTGCTGCCACGTGCTCACGCTCAACTTAACAACACAAAAACACATCACACACACTAAGGAAAGACAGGCGAGCTGTCACGACAACAGCGCCATCAGCGCCGGGTGAGTGGATGCCGAAGCTAAATTGCATTTGAAATAACCGTTTTGGCTCGGTTATTGAAGGACGATGGTTCCGCACTCGAGTGTCCCGTCTGTTTGTCTGTGATTACACACTGTTCAGTTCACTTTTACACACTTGTATGGGATTTTTCAGTTCAAGTATGATTACACGAAAGTGTGTAATCATACTTGAACTGAAAAATCCCATACAAGTGTGTAAAAGTGAACTGAAAAAAGTGTAATGCTGTTTACCAGTGTAGATCGCTGTTAGCGTGTATTTGACATTTTCTTTTCATCATCCCACTGGTTTGTTTATATTTTGAACTGTAATAACATGTAAGAAAAGTGTTCTTATCGTAATTTAGGCGAAAATTCTGTTAAAAGCGACGGTTGTACTATAAATTATGTTGTAAACGTTTTTTTCAGTAGTTGCAATCGTTAGGGTTAGCAGAATATAATTTTTAACGCTTACTTTTTGAATATCACCATGCCATAGACTTTGCTATATTTAAAATCCAGTCTTCTTTTTACCTTTAAAAAAAAAAACTCAAGAAATGTTAGAAGCAATATTTTCCAAAAAGCTTATGAATTGGTCTAATTGAAATTTTCTCTAGCTTGTTATGAATAGTAAAATTCTAGAGTTTTTTTTTTGCAAATGATAAAATAAGTAAAACTTCAAGTTTTGCTTTTTGGGTGTTTTAAGTTTTTTTTTTACTTTACAGATCAATCAACTTTCGCCATGTCTGCACTGTGTCCCAACCGTTCCAACCAAGAAACCGTCCAACGGGACCACTACGTTACCACAATAAAGGGTCAGAAGTACGAGCTCACGTGGGCCATCAACCGGTTCAGCGCATGGTCGGCCCGAGCCGAGAGCCGCCATTTCTTCGTTAAATTTCCGAACAGTCCCGTAGCGAACATTCGATGGATTTTGGTGTTTAATCCCAAATCGCGCACTGATGAACGGTACTGCGCCGTTTTCCTGAGGCTGTTTTCCCCGGAGGATTTGCAGAGGACAGTGCAAATTACCTACGATATTGCGCTGCTGGATTATAAAAGTAACGTGTTCTATAGAACAGGCAAGACAGCGTCCCCGATTCCAGTGACGGTCAGGGGTGGTGCGGGCGGTAACGCAATCAAACGCGAAACTTTGCTCGAGAAGCTATCTCCTGGGGATAAGCTGGTGATCAAATGCACGATTGAAGCCCATCCGGAGATTGTGACTAGTGCTGTGAAGGAATTTAAGACTTCTCTACCGGAAGCCTTGCCCAGCAGCTTTTCCAAGGATTTGGAGTTGCTGATCGGTGACGGAAAGTTTGGCGACCTCACGATGATGGTCGACGGGGAGGCGGTTCAAGCCCACAAGTGCATCCTGACCGCGAGAAGTCCCGTGTTTGCTGCCATGTTCGAGCATGCCATGCAGGAATCGGTTGAAAACTGTGTCGTCATCGAGGATGTCGAACTGACGGTGTTCAAAGCCCTGCTGCGATACATCTACACCGACAAGGTGACCTGTTTGGACACAATGGCTCAGGAGTTGTACGCGGCAGCCGACAAGTACGGCATTTCGACGCTGAAAAGCCTGTGCCGCAACAGCATCTTGGAGAAGCTCTGCCCGGAAAACGCTGCCGATACGCTGAAGCTGGCCGATCTGCACAGCGACCTCGAGATGAAGCGATACACGCTGGCGTTTGTCAGCGGAAGCGTGGCAATCAAGGTCACGAAAACGGCCGGCTGGCAAGACATGGCCAAGACACATCCGCACCTGGTTGGCGAAGCGTTCGAGGCGCTCGCAGCGCGAATTCCCTTTCGTTGATGGAATGTGATTGTTATCTGTTCGAGATAACTGTTAAAACGATTTTTACGTGCCTATCCGTATAACAATAAAATTGATTTGTTTTAAAAACATCCTTGCTTATTTTATTCATCAATATTTTCAGGACTTCAGATAGAAATTTAAAAAAAATATGCAAATAAATGCAAATCAACTTTATTCTGTAAACAGATGTGATCAGATAACCATTTCAATTCCCACTGAAACTAGGAAACTCTGGCAGCCAACGCGTCAAATGCCTCATCGACCAAATGCGGATGCGTTCTGACCATGTCCTTCCAACCGGCCGTTTTCGTCATTTGGGCCGCCTTGCTCCCGCTGAAGAACGCCAACGTGTACCGCTTCATCTCGAGGTCGCTGTGCAGATCGGCTAGCTTCAGCGTATCGGCGGCGTTTTCCGGACAGAGCTTCTCCAGAATGTTGTTGCGGCACAAGCTTTTCAGCGCCGGAAGACCGTACTTGTCGGCAGCAGCGTACAGCTCCTGGGCCTTCGTGTCAAGACACGTGACCTTGTCCGTGTAGATGTATCGCAGCAGGGCTTTGAACACCGTCGGTTCGACATCCTCGACCACGACGCAGTTCTCAACCGATTCTTTCAAGGGATGTGAGAACATGGCGGCAAACACGGGACTCCTAGCGGCCAGAATGTTCCTGTGGGCGAGCTGCTTTTCTCCGCAGACCACCATCGTAACGTCGCCAAACTGCTCATCGCCTACGAGAGTTTCCAAATCCTGGGACAGGCTGCTGGAGACAATCTCCGGAAGCTTCATCACCTTTTCTGGCTCAGTCACGATTTCGACTTGGGCTTCAATCGTACATTTAATCGACAGCTCATCCTCAGGCTGGATTTTCTGGAGTAGAGTTTCTAAAAGAAAAAACTGAGTGTATCCTCTGCTCTCATTTGCTTTAAATTTTGCTGATACAACAAGCTTGAAAAAGATGTTGCCTTTGGAGTCCATCAGTGCCAGATTTGAAGTCACGGGAACGTCTTTTTGCGGATTCATAGAAGAGTGCATTTTAAGGAACAACGAGCAGTACTGATCTACCGTATACGATTTAGGATAAAACCGTAATTCCCAACGAATTTTCTCTTTTGAGTTGTTGGGAAAAACAGGTGAACATTGCACTCCTTCTACATTTGCCAGCCATGTGGAGAGTTGGCTGATCCTCCAGGTGAAATCGTACTGTTTTCTTTTAATCGAAGTGTTGTATTTTTCTTGGAAAACACAAATTTGCTCGTTCTTGTCGGACATGACGTTCGGAAGATCTGGAATTTTTTTCAGGTACACTGTTAAACAGCATTACACTTTTTTCAGTTCACTTTTACACACTTGTATGGGATTTTTCAGTTCAAGTATGATTAGACACTTTCGTGTAATCATACTTAAACTGAAAAATCCCGTACAAGTGTGTAAAAGTGATGGCCTATCTACAATCACTTAGCTTAGAACATCTAAGTAAAGTAGTTACTTAGGAAAGTCTGCAACTTACGTTCGTCATCCACAATCAATTTAGAAAACTTGCTGGGCTGATATACGTTGCTATGCAGTTGTTTGTTTACCTTTGATATGGAAACGTCAACTTACCGTAGATTTTGAAATTTTCCAAACCAAACGTCAGTTTCTAATTTGATTACTTTTCCATTGTAGAAACTCAGATTCATTTCCATTGATTCAAATTCCTAAGCTAAGTGAAATTTTCTAAGCTAAGTGATTGTAGATAGGCCATGAACTGAACAGTGTGTAATGTTGATTATCAGTTAATTCGGAGTACTGCCGTTTCTCTTGTCAGACCCCTAACATATCATTGACTACTATGATCTACTAAATCATTGACTACTATAATATTACAATATATCACACCATGTTGAAAAAATACTTACAAATTTAATTAAAAAATTTTAAAAACTATTTTACATCCGCTTCCACTGTTTTTTGACCAAAATTTTGATATAAGGCTTTCTAGCCCCAGTGAGAAAAATATAGTTTAACCCAAAAATGACGAACTCTTCGTCACAGTGTCCTGATGCAAACAAAGACCGAGCTCGAGCTGTCACAGCCCTGCGAAATATGTTTGCTGATATATCGGGCGGTGAGTCAAAAAACCCAGCTAGAAGTCGCCTGACAAAAAACTTTTGCTAGAAAGAGATAGGAAACCTGATGCAAACAAACGTCCAGCTGTGATGTAAACATACTTTGAATGTGTTGGTAAATTTCTGACTAGAAAGCCTTATAAAATTAATTACAAACAAAAATTTTCAAAATAAACTGGCAAAACAAAACCCAATGGTGCCAAATCTGCCATATATAAGATACACCCTTACCAAATCATGATTTTTTGAGTTCCAAATCCTAGTCCAAATCCTAGTCCAAATGCCAGCCGATCATTCTGAATTGATTCTGGAATGACGAGAATTTGTTTGATTTTCAAAACATGTTTATTTTTCCTTCAATAAAATGACAGCAGCTGATCGCTGACACGCAAAAACAAAATTAATTAGAAACAGAATAATCATGTTTATGCCAGCATCATTCCAGAATAATTCTGGAATGAGCAGAATGATTCGAATGAAAATATTTGATGTGTCAACCCCCTTGTCCAAATCCCACTTTTCATACGAATTTTTCAGTTCAACCCATATAACAATTTTCATAGAGCTTTATGACGTTTCGGGTACACACACTAGCGCACCATTTGATTTGGCAGGCCGGACAAAATTTAACCTCAATCTTTTTCGTGTACACGCAGAAAAATATTTTGTAGAATCAGCCTGTATGAGGTTTGATTCAACAAAATATTTTGTTGAATATAATCAACAAAATTTTTGTATTGAATCAACTCTCTAATTTTATTATTTCAGATCGAGACATTTGGTTGTTTCAAAGCAGTTTTTTTGTTGAACCTACCCTCATTTTTGTTGATCAAAATTTGACAGAAGCCACGTTCAAATCAAAATTTTGTTGAATCAACGTCGGTTTTGTTGTTGAAACAACTAGAGATATTTTTCAAATTAAGGTTATGGTCCTTGAATTGAATCAATAAAATGTTGAATTGAAATAAAAATTGTAGTTTTATTGATATTTAAATTTTATTGAAAATTCCAAATAATGTCCATCTGTTCCATCAAATATTGCAGCAAATTTGGCCCGTGATCCATTTCCCCGTCGTCGTTGACACTGTCGCCTCTGATTGAACCGACAAGTTTGCAAAGTTGCCTCCCCGCGTTGAGCGGCCATGTTGGCACTTGTTTCCAGATCGTGGTTATGCTGTTTTCCGCAGAGGTCTGCAACGGTGGGAAAAACGTAAGAAAAGAAAATTTTATGTAGAATCCTAAGGCGCTTACCAAAAATGTCCCGATAAATCTGCTAAAGTGGGTTGGTTCTCCGTCTTGCAAGCGACACGCTGAAGAACTTCTGGTGGCGGCAGCATCGGCATTTCAATTGTCCGTGTTAAGTCGGCCTGGTTTTGGGTGGTTTTGAAATCACCCTGAATCTACCTTTTCAAATTTCGCGATTCGCTCGAGGCAAATGAACAAACTACGGATCCGTAAGTACAGCCTCGTCGTACGGAACGAAAAAAAAAGAACAGCCCACTGATAAAAACTTAACTTTTTGACAGATAGCGGGCACGTGTAAATCACAATAATTTAGATTTGAATCAAAAACACATATTAAAGTTGATTCTACGCCGTTGTGGGTTGAATCAAATCAAAAAAATTGTTGTTGTTTCCAAAAGAGTTTGACAAATTACATCACGTCATTTCAACTCAATATTTTGAGTTGTTTTGATCGGTTTTGAGGGTTATTTCAACAAAAAATCCTCAAGATAAAACAACAAAATATTTTTTTGATTCAAACCAGCTTGATTTTTCTGCGTGTACGTACACGCAATACATGCGCACGTAGATAACTCTATGGTTGTAGTACAGGTACTACAACCATAAAAATGGTTATATGGGTTGAACTGAAAAAATCGTATGAAAAGTGGGATTTGGAACTCAAAAAATCATGATTTTCGGTAAGAGTGTACCCTTTTCCCCCAAAAATAGCCCAAGTAACCATCCAGCACTAACAAAAGTCACAAATCAGCAGTAAATTGGCACCTCTATTGCTGATTAGCCATTCAACAGCATTGGTTAATGCGAATCAGCACTTATTTAACAGCACAGTCAAAAGCTGTTATAGTGCTGGTTTAAAGCCACGACTGGCAACACCTTCCAGATTTTTTATAAAACTGGCAACACGATTCTGGTTATGAGTGAAGAGTGAGAGAGAGGGAAAAAGCAAAACAAACTGTTCGCTCACTCAGGCCCCTTCAAGTGGGCAGATATTTTTGAAAATTCGCTCAAATCTTTCCTTATTTTGCAATCTTTTCATGTAAGTATGTGAAATAACTCTAAACATTACCAGTTTTTAACATAATTAATTTTCAGTTTCCCAACATCGTCTCGTTTCAACCATTCCAGGGAAAAGGCAGCTGGTGGTCCTGCGATCAGCCCCACCCGGGTAATGCTGCAGCATTCGATGGCCCGTGGGATGTCCGGAACGTGCAAGGAAGTTGAATGTACGCTGTTCGACGACGATCCGGGAGGCAGAAATTTGGTTTACGTGAACCGTGCGAAAAATAGCTGAATAAAAACATTGTCCTAGGAGGTAGCTGTAGGACAATCAAATAAATGTAAAAAGTGATTCATTGTACGCAAAAATGCTTTATAGGTAAATAAGATTTATCAAATAAATCAATTGTTTTCCATTGTTTTCAAAAAAAGATAAGAGAAAAACTTGTGATTTTGTGTTGACACGAACTAATAACCAGCTATAAAAACACATCAAACATTACTTCTCATTTAGCCGTGAGGACACGGGCTCTGGAATCACCACATCAGCGACGTCAACTACCATAATCACACAGATCTTCTAAAAATAATCGTCTTCGTTCATTCAGCAGGCAGTCGGTAACGCAGTATAGTAAACAAACCAAAAATAGAATAGAGAGAGCGTGGGGCGCATTTTTGCCTCTCTGTTTATTTTTTATTTTGACATTTTCCGCAGGGTTGGACATCAAAAGTAGAGAACAGCACTAAACCAGCCGAGTAAAGTCCAAAAGCGGCCATTATTCAGCACTATAGTAGCTGTCAGTGCTGAGGCAAAAACTGTTTAACTTTTACCCGTAGCTGTAAAAGCGCATTTAGTGCCGAAGTATAGCTGGTTATTAGTGCTGGATGGTTACTTGGGAGGATACACTCAACCACTTGGTCACTTTTTCGTTTGACACTTTTTTAGTTTGTACCCTGTTGGTTGGTCAAAGTAAAATTAAAAACAAAAAGTGACGAACTGTCAAAAAAATCGAAAAAATGAACTTCTTCATTTGACCTCCTAGAAGGCTTTCTAGGCCCAGTGACAAAATATAATTTAACCGAAAAATGACGAACTTCTCGTCACAGTGTCCTGATGCAAATAATGATCGAGCTCGAGTTGTCACAGCCCTGCGAAGTATGTTGGCTGACATATCGGCGGCAGTCAAAAAATCAAGCTGGAGGTCGCCTGACAAATAAAATTATGCTAGAAAGAGATACACTCAAAATCAGAAGTACCCTTCAAAAAATGTACTTTATCTGTCAAGGAAAACAAACATTTTTTCAAGTTTACCGGTAGTAACCCTTTGCAAAAGGGTGACGACGGGTAAACTTGAAAAAAGGGTGGAAGTAACCCTCAAAAAGGGTTTTTTTTTCCTTGGGATGACAGATATAGGGGTACTTCTGATTTTGAGTGTAGGAAATCTGATGCAAACAATCGTCTAGCTGTAATGTAAACATACTTTGAATGTGTTGGTAAATTTCTGACTAGAAAGCCTTATGGGACGTCGTTTGGACATCACCAATCTACCTGAGATTTTCAAGGGTTGTTTGTACATATACAACTAGCATAGCGTTCTCAGTCTCAGATGGTAGTCCCAAATGTCCCCTTCAAACTGCAGGTCGAACCGAGTTGATATCTGGATGGAACATTTTTTTATTTGCGTTTGAAAATTGTGCAATTTTTACACAAAAATGATAATAAATCCCTTTAGATTTAACCAATTGGGATGCTGCACCCTGCATTTTGTTGCATTTTTCAAGCCCAGGCATTTTGAATTTAATTAAATTTAGCCTAAGTTACATCATTTTATTTTTTTTGACGTTTTTGAACCTTCAAACCTTTTGTCCCGATTTGCCCCACTTCCCGTTGACCTAGAGTGCTCATATTTTGGCTAGAAGCTAGTTTTATATGTACAAAAAACCCCTGAAAATTTCAGACAGATTGGTGAGGTCGATGCGAGATGGGTATGCTTTGCTCGTGGACTCGCTCTTAAAATACTGCTAGGGGATCAATGCGACTGAATTTAGGCATAACTAGAAATAAGTGTCCGGATTTCGAATCATGACGTTTACCCTTTTCTGAGTAAGTTCTCGTTTGCCGAAATTCGTGTTTATCGCGTTCTGCACCACCCGCAAACATTAAAAAAAATCCTTGAACTGGCAACCCTTCCACGATTTTTTTGTCACCTCGTTGTTTTGACATTTCCCGACTTGTTTTTGTTTTCCTTGCGTGAACCTCGCCGCAAGTTCCGTAAACCGGCGCGGCGATCGGCTCGCGGAAACCGCTACTAACTAATTAGCCCAAGCGCTTACGGTTCCAGGATCTAGATTTTAATTCCGCTCGCGCGCGTGCAACTTCGACCTCAATGACCAGTCGCAATGGGTGCCTTCAAGACGTCGTTCTTCCGCGAGCTGCTGCAGCAGAATGTGGCCGTTTACGGGCAGCTTTTGCTGGCCTGCCGGGATGGAGCGCGATTCCGTGGGAATTTTGACCGGTTGGAGGAAGCTGCGCTGGAGGCTGCGATTTATCTGCTTGTTTTGAGAGGTCAAAAGAGTGAGGATGTTCCTGGCATTGAGTGGATGAGTGGGAAGAGGCTGCTTGGGTTGGTGGAGGACCAGCATTTGCGGCTGCAGAAGGAGGATGTTCGGTTGGGGCTGGTGCTGAACGTGGTTGGGTTGTTGGTGCTTCAGGAGGGAGACTGGCGGACGGTTGGATACTTTGTGGATCGGTTTCAGCGGGATTTCTTTGAGCTTCCGGTGTTTTACGAAGTTTTGAGGGTGATGCTGCTGGCTTCGTTGGAAAAGGATGCTCTTAGGGTGGGGTTTGAGCGGTTGGACGTGGACAGATTGGTTGGGAATCTTCACTCGGAATCGCACCAGATTCAGCTCAAGTCGTTGGCCTGCCTGCAGCTGTTGAGCAACTTTCGTCCTGATGTTTGCGAAAGTTGGTTTGAGGCGATTGTCCGCGATGATGGACGGATTTCCCAGGAACATCGCAGCTTTATGCTGTGTCACCTTGTTGAAACTGGTGCTAGACGGGAGGACCTGCGGGAAACGATGGCCAAAGTAGTTGCCTCCGAGGACGTTTGGCTTCTACTCAATGAATGCTGCGAATCGCCGGACCAGCTTGTGAGAAAGCAAGCACTTTCCGTTATTAAAAGCTTGATTGCTTACCAAGTGGACAAGAAATCGACGGTCGAGTCGTGGCAAAGTTTTGTGACCATCGTGGAAGCTTTGGGCGAATCCCAGACTCATCTGGTCTTGCCAGCGTTGCCATTTGTTGGAAAGATGGACCAATTGAAGCCGGAATGGAAGAATTCCGCACTCAAATTAATCTTGAGACACGAAAATAACGCCGTTTCCGGTTGGGGAATCAACTACATCCTGAAGCAAGACAGTTTCAACGACAAGAGACAGTCGCTGGAGCGATTGTTCCTCAATTCTCTAAACAGAACCCAACTCTTTCAAGAATCAAACAGCGCAAATCAGCTTCTATCAAATTACTACAAATCACCGGAAGCGACCACTTTCCTCTTGGAAAACTTCAAAAACGTTCCGTGGGGATCGGTTCCCTTTGCCAGCTTCCTGGAAATCATCGGACAACTCCTGCAAAACCAACCAACCATCCAAAATCTAGAAGAAATCCTCTCCTCCCTAGTCGACCAGTGCTCAACGGTGAAAAACCTCAACCTTCGCAGCCTAACCGCCCTCAATCTCTCCAACACGATCATCCAACTAACCCTCACAACGTCAACAAACCCACCCCCGCTGGACCGCATCCTGCTCCAGCTGGAAACCCTCGCGAAGCTGAACGCGTCCGTCAAACTTCCGGAGCTAAGCAACTGGGACGAGTTTCAGCAGCGCGTGGATGGGCTCTGCTTTGAGCGGTTACTGGCACGAGTCAGGAAGGACGGAGCGGAGCTGGAGGTGCTCGCGCGGGATGTTTTTGTGCCGTTTATGAGGAACGAGCGGACGTCGACGGAGCGCCGGTTCGGGCAGATACTGGACATGGACGTGATGTTGGCGGTGAGGTGAGGAAGCAAAATAAGATTTTTTTTTTCACTCGATTTTCTCGGCATTGGCTGAACGGATTTGGTCCGAGTTTGTTCCATTCTGTCCGGTTTGAGGTCTAATAGGTTTGTTTAAAAAATCGTAATGATTTGTGAAGTCCTTCAAAAGTTCTGCTGAAAAAACTAATTCGGTTTTTTAAGTTTTTAAAGTTTTTAAAGTTTTTAAATTTTTTAAAGTTTTTAAAGTTTTTAAAGTTTTTAAAGTTTTTAAAGTTTTTAAAGTTTTTAAAGTTTTTAAAGTTTTTAAAGTTTTTAAAGTTTTTAAAAGTTTTTAAAGTTTTTAAAGTTTTTAAAGTTTTTAAAGTTTTTAAAGTTTTTAAAGTTTTTAAAGTTTTTAAAGTTTTTAAAGTTTTTAAAGTTTTTAAAGTTTTTAAAGTTTTTAAAGTTTTTAAAGTTTTTAAAGTTTTTAAAGATTTTAAAGTTTTTAAAGTTTTTAAAGTTTTTAAAGTTTTTAAAGTTTTTAAAGTTTTTAAAGTTTTTAAAGTTTTTAAAGTTTTTAAAGTTTTTAAAGTTTTTAAAGTTTTTAAATTTTTTAAAGTTTTTAAAGTTTTTAAAGTTTTTAAAGTTTTTAAAGTTTTTAAAGTTTTTAAAGTTTTTAAAGTTTTTAAAGTTTTTAAAGTTTTTAAAGTTTTTAAAGTTTTTAAAGTTTTTAAAGTTTTTAAAGTTTTTAAAGTTTTTAAAGTTTTTAAAGTTTTAAAAGTTTTTAAAGTTTTTAAAGTTTTTAAAGTTTGTAAAGTTTTTAAAGTTTTTAAAGTTTTTAAAGTTTTTAAAATTTTTAAAGTTTTTAAAGTTTTTAAAGTTTTTAAAGTTTTTAAAGTTTTTAAAGTTTTTAAAGTTTTTAAAGTTTTTAAAGTTTTTAAAGTTTTTAAAGTTTTTAAAGTTTTTAAAGTTTTTAAAGTTTTAAAAGTTTTAAAAGTTTTAAAAGTTTTAAAAGTTTTAAAAGTTTTAAAAGTTTTTAAAGTTTTTAAAGTTTTTAAAGTTTTTAAAGTTTTAAAAGTTTTAAAAGTTTTTAAAGTTTTTAAAGTTTTTAAAGTTTTTAAAGTTTTTAAAGTTTTTAAAGTTTTTAAAGTTTTTAAAGTTTTTAAAGTTTTTAAAGTTTTTAAAGTTTTTAAAGTTTTTAAAGTTTTTAAAGATTTTAAAGTTTTTAAAGTTTTTAAAGTTTTTAAAGTTTTTAAAGTTTTTAAAGTTTTTAAAGTTTTTAAAGTTTTTAAAGTTTTTAAAGTTTTTAAAGTTTTTAAAGTTTTTAAAGTTTTTAAAGTTTTTAAAGTTTTTAAAGTTTTTAAAGTTTTTAAAGTTTTTAAAGTTTTTAAAGTTTTTAAAGTTTTTAAAGTTTTTAAAGTTTTTAAAGTTTTTAAAGTTTTTAAAGTTTTTAAAGTTTTTAAAGTTTTTAAAGTTTTTAAAGTTTTTAAAGTTTTTAAAGTTTTTAAAGTTTTTAAAGTTTTTAAAGTTTTTAAAGTTTTTAAAGTTTTTAAAGTTTTTAAAGTTTTTAAAGTTTTTAAAGTTTTTAAAGTTTTTAAAGTTTTTAAAGTTTTTAAAGTTTTTAAAGTTTTTAAAGTTTTTAAAGTTTTTAAAGTTTTTAAAGTTTTTAAAGTTTTTAAAGTTTTTAAAGTTTTTAAAGTTTTTAAAGTTTTTAAAGTTTTTAAAGTTTTTAAAGTTTTTAAAGTTTTTAAAGTTTTTAAAGTTTTTAAAGTTTTTTAAGTTTTTTAAGTTTTTTAAGTTTTTTAAGTTTTTTTAAGTTTTTAAAGTTTTTTTTAGTTTTTTAAGTTTTTTAAGTTTTTTAAGTTTTTTAAGTTTTTTAAGTTTTTTAAGTTTTTTAAGTTTTTTTAAGTTTTTTTAAGTTTTTTAAGTTTTTTAAGTTTTTTAAGTTTTTTAAGTTTTTTAAGTTTTTTAAGTTTTTTAAGTTTTTTAAGTTTTTTAAGTTTTTTAAGTTTTTTAAGTTTTTTAAGTTTTTTAAGTTTTTTAAGTTTTTTAAGTTTTTTAAGTTTTTTAAGTTTTTTAGGTTTTTTAAGTTTTTTAAGCTATTTAAAGTTTTTTAAGTTTTGAAGTTTTTGAAATTTTTAAAGTTTTTGTGTTTTTAAAAGATTTTATGTTTTGAAGTTTTTAAGCTTTTATTAAGAAAATTAAAAAAATTATGAAATTCAAGAAATTCAAGAAATTCAAGAAATTCAAGAAATTCAAGAAATTCAAGAAATTCAAGAAATTCAAGAAATTCAAGAAATTCAAGAAATTCAAGAAATTCAAGAAATTCAAGAAATTCAAGAAATTCAAGATATTCAAGATATTCAAGAAATTCAAGAAATTCAAGATATTCAAGAAATTCAAGAAATTTAAGAAATTTAAGAAATTTAAGAAATTTAAGAAATGTTAGAAATTTAAGAAATTTAAGAAATGTAAGAAATTTAAGAAATTTAAGAAATTTAAGAAATTTAAGAAATTTAAGAAATTTAAGAAATTTAAGAAATTTAAGAAATTTAAGAAATTTAAGAAATTTAAGAAATTTAAGAAATTTAAGAAATTTAAGAAATTTAAGAAATTTAAGAAATTTAAGAAATTTAAGAAATTTAAGAAATTTAAGAAATTTAAGAAATTTAAGAAATTTAAGAAATTTAAGAAATTTAAGAAATTTAAGAAATTTAAGAAATTTAAGAAATTTAAGAAATTTAAGAAATTTAAGAAATTTAAGAAATTTAAGAAATTTAAGAAATTTAAGAAATTTAAGAAATTTAAGAAATTTAAGAAATTTAACCTTCGGGAAGTCGCGCAAAAAAAAACTACAAGAGCAGTCGCGTGGTGTACTTTGTGCACCTGTCAGAAATTTTCAAATAAACTGAATATAATTCCAAATAGGAAGAAACAATGTTCTACAAAGTTGTTAATTCCACCAATTAGAAGGCCATCAGATATCTAACCACCATCCAGAATAACCCGGGGGGTCCCGGGGATGTTCCGAAGAGGGGACATTTCCGAAATTCTGGTCCGCTAGGCATGATGGGTGTCAAACTTCATAATTTTCAAAAGCAAACCTCTATATGGCCATTTTAAGTATCAAAGATGATCTGGCCACCATCCGGATCAACCCGGTGGCCTTGGGGATGTTCCGAAGAGGGGACATTTCCGAAATTCCGGTTCGCAAGGCATGATGGGTGTCAAACTTCATAATTTTCAACGGCAAACCTCAATATGTACATTTAAAGTGTCAGAGATGATCTTACCACCATCCGGATCAACCTGGTGGCCCCGGAGATGTTCCGAAGAGGGAACATTTCCGGAAATCCGGTCTACAAGGCCCTACACCCATCATGGGTGTCAAAATTCACAATTTTCAAAGGCAATCTTCTATATGGACATTTTTAGTGCCATAGGTGATTTGGCCACAATACAGACTACCCCGGTGGCCCCGGGGATGTTCCGAAGAAGGGACATTGCCGAAATTCCGGTCCGCAGGGCATGATAGGTGTCAAACTTCATAATTTTCAACGGCAAATCTCAGTATGAACATTTAAAGTGTCAGAGATGATCTTGCCACCATCCGGATTATCCCGGTGGCCCTGGGGATGTTCCGATGAGGGGACATTTTCGGAAATCCGGTCCACAAGCCATGATGGGTGTCAAACTTCATAATTTTCAACGGCAAACCTCGTGGAGGGTCTCGTTGCGCAGTGGTTAGCGGCTTTGGCTGCCGATCCCTAAGTTGCTATAGAGCGCGGGTTCGATTCCCGCCTTATCTTCCTGAAGCTTTTCGTTCAATGTTTATGAGGACCCCGTGGCGCGGTGGTTAGCGGCTTCGGCTGCCGATCCCTCATGTGTGCTAAGGGGCCCGGGTTCGATTCCCGCCCATTTCCTCTGGGTGTTCTGTGTTTGTCCCGTTATTTACTAACTTCAGTCTGTGAAAAGACGGTGTGATGTCTATTAAAATATTAGTATCCAGTCTGCAATGACGGTGCGATTGTCTTTTAAAATATGAACATTTAAAGTGTTTTAATAGGGGACACTTCCAAAATTCCGGTCCGCAAGGCATGATGGTTGAAAAACATTATATCAATTTCCCGGGAATCGAGAGTTGTTTTTTGCTATTTCCCGGGAATTTCCGGGACCCAAAAATTTTTTTGTCATTGTTCAAAATTAGTGCTTATGTGCCTGTAATTTGAAAGAAAAGTAATACATTCATTACATTTGAATGAATCTAATTACATTTAGTCTAAGTTATTCAATGAACTTTATTTTTGGTAACCATTGCGTTGTGGTAATTTTCCTACTTGTTGGAAAACTCCTGAATCTGCAATTACAAGACCATTTCTAGAGCTTTTTGGGACTCCAAACTGTACTGTATTTTTTAAAAGTATTCTTCATGGTGAATGATTTTTCCTATGTTTAAAAATCTGTTTATGTCCTGCTTACTCGTAGTAATCAAAAAACTTGTATTGAGATTTTAATCCGAATGTTAAAAAATCTTCAATATGTTTTTCTAAGATGATAAATAATGACCCAAAGCAACATTTTAACTATTTTGTTTCTTCGCTAGGACAACTTAAAATTTTCAGTGAATAAATATTTACAATACTTACGGAAAATTAAATATACACCAATAATCTTAACATTACACAGAATGCATATTCATATTGTTTAATCGTAATTAATTTGGGTGCCAATGGAAAGTATAAAATGATTTATGGCCTTACTTACATACTTTATCTACTTTAGATTTTTCAAACTCCACAACATAGTAGTCATGTCATCATTAACAGTAATAGGCATTTTCAACAAGTTTCATTCAAATTTTTCTCGAACTTTTTTTCGAACATCAATATGGCTAAATATTTTCCTTTTTATAGAATAGGGCAGCGAAAGGCCAAGAAGGTTGAATCAGTCAGAAATAAATGAATTAACAACAAGAATAATCTGTATATATCTGTCATCTAGTGTTTCTGATTGGCTTTATATTATTTTGCTTCAATATTTATAAGTATCATAATTCCCGGGAGTTTCGACCAAATTTCCCGGGAATCAAGAGTTCCAAAAATATCCAATTTTTCTGGATTTTTTCCCGGGAATTCCTGCTTGTCCTGCATATCGTTTTGATTGTTGACTCATTTGAACATTAGCTGCGATCATCTAATATAAAGTTAGATATAAATATTATTTGGTTAGAAATAAATAGTTAGATCGTTAGTAAATGTATTAATTGATGATATGAGTGCGCTAGCATAAGTTTAAAAATGCAATCAGCTTCCTCGCTAGTATTCAGTCTTTTATTTTTTTTTGTCGTGTAAATTAATCGGACCGCGCACTGGGCTCATAATCCAAAGGTCGTAAATTCTACGTTTTAATATGGGTGCCTTTGACCTAGGGCTTGGGCGTCGAAGTCTTTGTAGATAAAAGAAAGGTACTTGTGATTGATACTAGCAATAGTGGCCGGCAGCTGTAAAGTCAACTTCGATTATTACTTAATTTATAAGGTCCGCTTAGGTACTGATCCTAGGTAGGAACCGAGGGTCTGATAAAAAATATAAAAAACGAACACAGAAAAAAGTGATGGGATCAAAAACTACTCTAAATAAATAAACAATTCAAGAAAGTGTATGATTAGTTGTTTTTTGATGATTGCACTTCATATTTCATTTCTGGACCAACATTTGAAAGGGCGGTACGACATTGCACTTACGGCCTTTCATTACAAGCGTTTTGATGGGACGAAAGGCCGTATGAGTCGGAACATCTCCGGGACAGTCCGTATTATGGCCAGATCACCTATAGCACTAAAAAGGGCCATAAAGACGAAAGCCTTTAAAAATTATGAATATTGGACCGAATTTCCCGAAATGTACTCCTTTTCGGAACATTCCCAGGGCCACCGGGTTATTCCGGATGGTGGCAAGATCATCTCTGACACTTTAAATGTTCATACTGAGGTTTGCCATTGAAAATTATGAAGTTTGACACCCATCATGCCTTGTGGACCGGATTTCCGGAAATGTCCCCTCTTCGGAACATCCCCAGGGCCACCGGGTTAGTCCGGATTGTGGCAAGATCATCTCTGACACTTTAAATGTTCATACTGAGGTTTGCCGTTGAAAATTATGAAGTTTGACACCCATCATGCCTTGTGGACCGGATTTCCGGAAATGTCCCCTCTTCGGAACATCCCCAGGGCCACCGGGTTAATCCGGATTGTGGCAAGATCATCTCTGACACTTTAAATGTTCATACTGAGGTTTGCCGTTGAAAATTATGAAGTTTGACACCCATCATGCCTTGTGGACCGGATTTCCGGAAATGTCCCCTCTTCGGAACATCCCCAAGGGCCACCGGACCATACTCAGAACCCATGTTTTCATCAAGTCGGGATTAGAGGCCCTCTTGAATACAATGCAACAGTTTTGGGGTCAATTGATCCAGATTGAGACTTATAAAAACAATATGTAACTTCCGGTATTCATTCCACAAAAAAAATACTTACACGAGCAGTCGCGCTGGTGTACTTTGTGCACCAACCCAAAAACACTATTTTAAAAAATATATTAAAAATAGTTTTTACTCAACAATGTCTTAGGTGAACTTGTTTCCGTAAGTAAAAATGTGTAACTTGAGCATATATCAAGGCTACGGCTTGATTGTTTCATGAAAAACTATTGTTTTTCGAAGTTTCCAAAATCTGGTGCACAAAGTACACTAGCGCGACTTCCCGAAGGTTAAGAAATTTAAGAAATTTAAGAAATTTAAGAAATTTAAGAAATTTAAGAAATTTAAGAAATTTAAGAAATTTAAGAAATTTAAGAAATTTAAGAAATTTAAGAAATTTAAGAAATTTAAGAAATTTATGAAATTTAAGAAATTTAAGAAATTTAAGAAATTAAAGAAATTAAAGAAATTTAAGAAATTTAAGAAATTTAAGAAATTTAAGAAATTTAAGAAATTTAAGAAATTTAAGAAATTTAAGAAATTTAAGAAATTTAAGAAATTTAAGAAATTTAAGAAATTTAAGAAATTTAAGAAATTTAAGAAATTTAAGAAATTTAAGAAATTTAAGAAATTTAAGAAATTTAAGAAATTTAAGAAATTTAAGAAATTTAAAAAATTTAAGAAATTTAAGAAATTTAAGAAATTTAAGAAATTTAAGAAATTTAAGAAATTTAAGAAATTTAAAAAATTTAAGAAATTTAAGAAATTTAAGAAATTTAAGAAATTTAAGAAATTTAAGAAATTTAAGATATTTAAGAAATTTAAGAAATTTAAGAAATTTAAGAAATTTAAGAAATTTAAGAAATTTAAGAAATTTAAGAAATTTAAGAAATTTAAGAAATTTAAGAAATTTAAGAAATTTAAGAAATTTAAGAAATTTAAGAAATTTAAGAAATTTAAGAAATTTAAGAAATTTAAGAAATTTAAGAAATTTAAGAAATTTAAGAAATTTAAGAAATTTAAGAAATTTAAGAAATTTAAGAAATTTAAGAAATTTTTAGAAATTTAAGAAATTTAAGAAATTTAAGAAATTTAAGAAATTTAAGAAATTTAAGAAATTTAAGAAATTTAAGAAATTTAAGAAATTTAAGAAATTTAAGAAATTTAAGAAATTTAAGAAATTTAAGAAATTTAAGAAATTTAAGAAATTTAAGAAATTTAAGAAATTTAAGAAATTTAAGAAATTTAAGAAATTTAAGAAATTTAAGAAATTTAAGAAATTTAAGAAATTTAAGAAATTTAAGAAATTTAAGAAATTTAAGAAATTTAAGAAATTTAAGAAATTTAAGAAATTTAAGAAATTTAAGAAATTTAAGAAATTTAAGAAATTTAAGAAATTTAAGGAATTTAAGAAATTTAAGAAATTTAAAAAAATTAAGAAATTTAAGAAATTTAAGAAATTTAAGAAATTTAAGAAATTTAAGAAATTTAAGAAATTTAAGAAATTTTAAATTTGTAAAATCTCTTAAATTTCTTAAATTTTCTTAAATATTATTATTTTTTTAATTATAGAAATTTAAAATATTAAATATATTTATGTTTTCAGGTTTTTAGTTTTTATGTTGCTAGGTTTTTAAATCTGTAAGTTTTAAAGTTTTTATGTTTTAAAGTTTTTATGTTTTTGTTTCTATGTTTATAATTTTTTTATGTTTTTAATTATCTTTTTTATTAAAGTTTGTTATGTTTACTTTAAAGATTTTGTTGTATATTTTAGTTTGAATAAAACCGAAAAAAAAACAAAAATCTAATTCTTCAATTCTCCATTTCAGACTCCTCCAACACGGCAATCTTTCGTTCAGCGAGATCGACCTGAAAGCCAAACTAACCAACTTGCTGCCCACATTCAACGACGACGACTCCAAGGCCACCCTTCAATCGGTGGAAATCTACCAACAATTGACCACCAACCCAAACCTCATCCCACTACTCGACGAAGCCCTGCCAAAATTGGTGCTGCTGTTCCACAAACGGTTGAACCGTTTGAACTACGAGTCACTGCCGATCGCCGTCACCACCCAGTTGGTGCGGCTGTTTTGCCAGCTGGGACGAACGGACATGGTCGACCTGTTCCTGGGGACCTTTTCGCTGGAAGATTTGGTCGCAACGATCCAAGGTTGCAACGAGGACAAATCACTTCACGAAGTGGTGTTCAACGCGTTGAGCGACGTGCTTGTTCAGAGATTGAAGAGTGAAACCGTCAACGAAGCGATTAAAACGAAAATCTGTCAAGACTTTCCCAAACTGATTGATTTGGGAAGCGTTCACGTTCTGTACAACACGCTGGAGACTTTGACGATCCTTCTAGCTCAACCAGCAACGTTGAAAAAGGAGACGTTCGACGCCTTCCGGGAGGTGATCAACCGATGCTACCGTGAAATCCTGATCTACCGCAAGTCGGACCACTTTATGAAGTTGATGGCCAGGTTTGTCCGGGCGTTGGTGGCTCCCGTGAAGGAAGGGGACACCGAAGAAAATCAGAACAATGCTTGGTTGAAGGAGGTCGTGAACGAGTACTGTGGGATGTTTTTGGAACAGGCGGTGACGATTGGAGGGTTGGCGAATTTGCTGTTTGAGAAGCTGCTACAACTGCCTGTGGCGGCACTGTTGGATTGGAATCCGTTTGCGAGGTTCTTGCTGGTTGGTTTGCTGCTTGGAGAGGGACAGAAAAGGGAGCAGAGGTGGGTTGTTGAGTTGGGAATGACTTTTGATGAGTTGTTAACCTGTTGCTTTCGTTGTATTCTATTTAGGATCGAAGATGAATTCTGCGCTGCAAAAGCATTGACGACGTAAGTACGGAATTTCGAAGCGTTTTGTACGGTATGTCCACGCATCCTTTCTCCCCTGTAGATTCTGTGAAATGGGTTCCGTTCTCAGAATCCTGTCTGCGGTGAACACAACGCAGTAGGGCTGGCCCCAAAAATAAAACACAAGTTCACAAAAAATACAAAAATACAAAAAAAAGTCATAAACATACAAACATAGAAACTTAAAATCTTAAAAACTTCAAAATTTTAAAACTTTGAAACATTAAAATTCCTTAAATTTCTTAATTTTTTTTAAATTTCTTTAATTTTTTAAATTTTTTTAAACTTTTTAAATTTTTTAAATTTTTTAATTTTTTTAAATTTCTGAAATTTCTGAAATTTCTGAAATTTCTTAAATTTCTTAAATTTCTTAAATTTCTTAAATTTCTTAAATTTTTTAAATTTTTTAAATTTCTTAAATTTCTTAAATTTCTTAAATTTCTTAAATTTCTTAAATTTCTTAAATTTCTTAAATTTCTTAAATTTCTTAAATTTCTTAAATTTCTTAAATTTCTTAAATTTCTTAAATTTCTTAAATTTCTTAAATTTCTTAAATTTCTTAAATTTCTTAAATTTCTTAAATTTCTTAAATTTCTTAAATTTCTTAAATTTCTTAAATTTCTTAAATTTCTTAAATTTTTTAATTTTCTTAATTTTCTTTACTTCCTTAAATTTCTTAAATTTCTTAAATTTCTTAAATTTCATAAATTTCATAAATTTCTTAAATTTCATAAATTTCTTAAATTTCTTAAATTTCTTAAATTTCTTAAATTTCTTAAATTTCTTAAATTTCTTAAATTTCTTAAATTTCTTAAATTTCTTAAATTTCTTAAATTTCTTAAATTTCTTAAATTTCTTAAATTTCTTAAATTTCTTAAATTTCTTAAATTTCTTAAATTTCTAAAATTTCTAAAATTTCTTAAATTTCTTAAATTTCTTAAATTTCTTAAATTTCTTAAATTTCTTAAATTTCTTAAATTTCTTAAATTTCTTAAATTTCTTAAATTTCTTAAATTTCTTAAATTTCTTAAATTTCTTAAAATTCTTAAATTTCTTAAATTTCTTAAATTTCTTAAATTTCTTAAATTTCTTAAATTTCTTACATTTATTACATATCTTACATATCTTTCATATCTTACATTTCTTACATTTTTTTACATTTTTTTACATTTCTTAAATTTCTTAAATTTCTTAAAATTCTTAAATTTCTTAAATTTCTTAAATTTCTTAAATTTCTTAAATTTCTTAAATTTCTTAAATTTCTTAAATTTCTTAAATTTCTTAAATTTCTTAAATTTCTTAAATTTCTTAAATTTCTTAAATTTCTTAAATTTCTTAAATTTCTTAAATTTCTTAAATTTCTTAAATTTCTTAAATTTCTTAAATTTCTTAAATTTCTTAAATTTCTTAAATTTCTTAAATTTCTTTAATTTCTTTAATTTCTTTAATTTCTTAAATTTCTTAAATTTCTTAAATTTCTTAAATTTCTTAAATTTCTTAAATTTCTTAAATTTCTTAAATTTCTTAAATTTCTTAAATTTCTTAAATTTCTTAAATTTCTTAAATTTCTAAAATTTCTTAAATTTCTTAAATTTCTTAAATTTCTTAAATTTCTTAAATTTCTTAAATTTCTTAAATTTCTTGAATTTCCTAAATTTCTTAAATTTCTTAAATTTCTTAAATTTCTTAAATTTCTTAAATTTCTTAAATTTCTTAAATTTCTTAAATTTCCTATATTTCTTAAATTTCTTAAATTTCTTAAATTTCTTAAATTTCTTAAATTTCTTAAATTTCTTAAATTTCTTAAATTTCTTAAATTTCTTAAATTTCTTAAATTTCTTAAATTTCTCAAATTTAAAATTATTTAAATTTCCTGAATTTTTTAAATTTCTTATTTTTTATTTTCTATTTTTTTTTACTTCAAAGTTTTTTTGATTTTCAAATTTTTTTTTTTGATTTCTCAAGTTTGTTTTAATTTCTAAAATTTCTAAAATTTCTTAAAATTCTTAAATTTCTCAAATTCTGAAAATTCTAAATTTTAAAATTTTAAAAATTTTAAAATTTTAATTTTTTTTTAAATTTAAGGCCGCTGCACTGACAAAATTTATTTTCGCCGAATTTTTTTTTGGCGTTGTTAATTTGAATTGTACAAAGAATTTGAAGTTTTTGGAAAACATATTTTATTTTCCTCCTGCTCTTTCTGACCAATTTTGGAGGGGTGGGGGCGACATAAACTTTGAAAATATTTATAAGGGCTCAAATCACAAAAAAATAAAAAATAAACTTAAAAACATACCATCTTGAAATAAAACTTAGGACCTTTAGTATGTTTATTTTTTATACAAAAAAATATAAATTAAGGTTTAAAATAATATTTTTTTTTTTGCAATACGGTGGTAATAATTTCAATTGAATCATATACGAGCCTTACTTTTACAAATATTTTTCTGTTTTATTGTCGTTTTTGTAGTATGTATTTTGTAATATTTTCTGCTTTTCAATGTCATAGTTAAAATGAACCTGAAACCTTTTCCGTCCATCAGACCCCTCTTCACCCCACCAACCCAACTCCAATCGGACGCTCGCGTCCGCGTAATGTGCGTCCTGTTCCTGTACCGCCTCGCCTCGACCAACCATCCGGACGCCACCCTGTTCCTGCTGAAACTCGAACGCATGCTCATCGAACGCTTCCAGCAGATCAGCAAAGCCAAGGAACGGTACTACGCCGACTCGCAAACCCATCGCCACAAGCTGCGCATTGTTCAGGCGTTGTGCGTACTGCTCAAGCTGACCGGAACTCATCCGTACCCGCTGCTGGAGGTGGTTCTGTACGAGACTAATCAACCTAACATAAACTATTTGATTGAGTTGATCTTGGCGGACTCGTCGATCGACACGTTGACGATCATCAACTCGCTGCGCGCGGATAAGGTCAAGGTGTCCGGAGTTCAATCGGTCTTTGTGGTTCTTTGGCTTCGCTGCTGTAAGACTAATTATTTGGACGTGGAGTACATCAACTTCCTGCTGCCGTGGACCATGGCGCAGAACTTCTCGACGCGACTGTACGCCCAAATCACCATCGCCAAGCTGATCGAGAAGTTCTACGACAAGCCGGAGGCGGGTCCGTTCGGGAACATCTACGCCGCGATCAACAGCTACCTCAAGCAGGGCAACGTCGAGAAGAACCTGGAGAAGTGCATGAAGGACTTCCGGTTCAACCGGGTGTTTGACTACGCGAACTTGCTGACGTTGGAGAACGTGTTTCACAACATTCCTCGCGTTTCCGGGATGGCCGCGGAAGATGTGGTGGGGACGAGGGTTCTTGGGGAGTGTTTCGCTTCGTTGCAACTCGAGCGGATCAATCTGGGCGAGGCGATCGAGTTTGGGGAGCTTGCGGTAGAGAAACGGGAGAGTTTGTTTCTGAGTTCCGGCTTTGGTGGGGCGGATCACATCCAGAAGAAGATTGTGCCGTTGAAGGCGATGGAACCGGGGAGGGAGTTGCTGGGGGATTTGCCGGAGAGGTTGCGACTGAGGAAGGCGAAGGAGGACGGGTTGATTGTGGTGGCAAGTTTGGTGGATCGGGCGCCGAATTTGGGCGGGTTGGCGCGGAGTAGCGAAATTTTCGGCGTGCGACAGTACGTCGTGGGTTCGCTCAAGGATGTCGAGAGCAGGGAGTTTCAAGCGTTGAGGTAAGAACCATTAAAATTGAAAGAAGAATGTTCTTGAAAAAATCTAATTTCCAGCATGACCGCGGAAAAGTGGCTGAACGTGGCCGAACTCAAGTCGTTCCAGCTGGTGGACTACCTGCGCGAGATGAAGGCCAAGGGTTACGCGATAGTCGGCGCCGAACAGACCACCGGAAGTCGACCAATTCAGCAGATTCGGTTCCCATCCCGGGCCGTTCTAGTCCTCGGGTGAGTTACAACAACTTCACCCTGCAATATAATGAAAAGGTAATGTTCTTATTTCTCCAATCGTCGCTTGGGTTAGGCACGAGAAGGAGGGCCTTCCGGCGCACATCATTTCCCAGCTGGACATTGTGGCCGAGATTCCGCAGTTTGGAGTGGTGCGGTCGCTGAACGTGCACGTTACCGGGGCCATCTTCATGTGGGAGTACGCCAGGCAGCATCTCGTCGGGGTGGAATGTAGTTAGAGGTGGTGTAAGGTAGGTTTAATGATTGTTTCAAAGAGAGAGAGTGAAATATTTTTATAAATATTGTTTTTTTTCCGCAATATTATCTTTAAGTTGAGGAGGAAAGAAAGCCTTTAAATATCTCTAGATTTTATTACAATTAAAATATACATTTTCATCTATTAACAAAACAAAGACACGATATCTAAACACTTTGACCAAATCGGCTCAAAATTTTGGTGAAAGCTCGTTAAATTAATCCTGTGTGCATGACGAAGACCGATTTTCAATAACTTAATTTAAAAAAAAAACATAAAAATATTTTCATATTTTTTATATCAAAAATCGTATTTTTAAAAAAGCTAATTTTCAAAATCGGCCTTCGGCATGCACACGGGATATATCTTGGGAGTCTTCACCCCAAATTTCAGCCAATTTGGGACATCCCACCTCGAAATATCGTGGCGCTCGTGAATCAAAATTTAAGAAACTTAAAAAGATTAAAAGATATAAGAAATTTGACAAATTTAAAAAAATAAGAAATTAAGCAAATTAAAAAAAATAAGAAATTTAAGAAATTTTAAAAACTTACGTTTAAAAGATTTATTAAATTTAACAAATTAAAAAAAATAGGAAATTCAAGAAAATTATTTTATTTTATGTTTATCAGTTTTAAAATTTTCAAGTTTCTATGATTGTCAGCAACGGTTAGTTAGTTAATAATACATTCATTTTAAAATTTCATTATCTTTAAAACTAACAGAAAAGATGAATCTTAAAATATGTATTTGATTAATTTCGTGGCATCGTGCGTATCGATTAGCATCTATAAAAGCAGAAAATATTAAACATTATTTTCTCAAACCATTTTTCACAACTTTAAAATACGTTATAGTCAAAATTAACTTACTCTAAAGCTTTTTGTTCTGTTAAAATACAGAGGAAGGTAAATCCTTAAATATCTAGAAGTCTCTTTTGGGATTTTGTTATGTTCCAATAAGGCTGGTACAAAATTGGCCCGAAAAATCAGGGGGCATAAAAATATTTTTTCAAAAAACTTAAAAATTTCAATGGAAATTCAGTATGTTTGGGTTGATTTAAACATCTTTTGAATTTTTGAAAATTGTCGATGATGAGATTTCATGTTTTTAAGATTTTAAGTTTTTTATAATTTTACATTTTTGCTTTCTTTGTATATTTATAATTACAAAAAAGAAACGGCCAGAAATCTAAAAAAATTGAGAAATTTAAGAAAATTTTAGAAATTTAAGAAATTTAAGTAATTTAAGAAATTAAGAAATTTAAGAAATTTAAGAAATTTAAGGAATTTAAGAAATTTAAGAAATTTAAGAAATTTAAGAAATTTAAGAAATTTAAGAAATTTAAGAAATTTAAGAAATTTAAGAAATTTAAGAAATTTAAGAAATTTAAGAAATTTAAGAAATTTAAGAAATTTAAGAAATTTAAGAAATTTAAGAAATTTAAGAAATTTAAGAAATTTAAGAAATTTAAGAAATTTAAGAAATTTAAGAAATTTAAGAAATTTAAGAAATTTAAGAAATTTAAGAAATTTAAGAAATTTAAGAAATTTAAGAAATTTAAGAAATTTAAGAAATTTAAGAAATTTAAGAAATTTAAGAAATTTAAGAAATTCAAGAAATTTAAGAAATTTAAGAAATTTAAGAAATTTAAGAAATTTAAGAAATTTAAGAAATTCAAGAAATTCAAGAAATTCAAGAAATTCAAGAAATTCAAGAAATTCAAGAAATTCAAGAAATTCAAGAAATTCAAGAAATTCAAGAAATTCAAGAAATTCAAGAAATTCAAGAAATTCAAGAAATTCAAGAAATTTAAGAAATTCAAGAAATTCAAGAAATTCAAGAAATTCAAGAAATTCAAGAAATTCAAGAAATTCAAGAAATTCAAGAAATTCAAGAAATTCAAGAAATTCAAGAAATTCAAGAAATTCAAGAAATTCAAGAAATTCAAAAAATTCAAGAAATTCAAGAAATTCAAGAAATTCAAGAAATTCAAGAAATTCAAGAAATTCAAGAAATTTAAGAAATTCAAGAAATTCAAGAAATTCAAGAAATTCAAGAAATTCAAGAAATTCAAGAAATTCAAGAAATTCAAGAAATTCAAGAAATTCAAGAAATTCAAGAAATTCAAAAAATTCAAGAAATTCAAGAAATTCAAGAAATTCAAGAAATTTAAGAAATTCAAGAAATTCAAGAAATTCAAGAAATTTAAGAAATTCAAGAAATTCAAGAAATTCAAGAAATTCAAGAAATTCAAGAAATTCAAGAAATTCAAGAAATTCAAGAAATTCAAGAAATTCAAGAAATTAAAAAATTTAAGAAATTCAAGAAATTCAAGAAATTCAAGAAATTCAAGAAATTCAAGAAATTCAAGAAATTCAAGAAATTCAAGAAATTCAAGAAATTCAAGAAATTTAAGAAATTTAAGAAATTTAAGAAATTTAAGAAATTTAAGAAATTTAAGAAATTAAGCATAAGCATAAGCATAGGTGCCCACCCGCAGTTGCTACTCCGTTATTGACCAGGACCTCCAGAAGTTACATCCACGAGCCGTGGAAGATAAGTGGGTGCTATCTTTCCTCGCTTCGCAACTTCTCAAAGGCCCCTATCATGCTGATCAATACCGGCGCCGGCCACGACCAGTGGTAGGGTCACGGGGAAGTGGATGGGAATGTTAGTCCGATACTTGAGTGATAGAGACCGCCCAATCGACTGCTTCTCCGACAAAGTATCACATGAGTTTTGAGGGGGTTAGTAGATGGGTATGAGGTCAGGATTCACGAGTGGCAGTGATGTGACCATGAGCATTTTGTTTATCGGTTGAAATTTTAAATCTTAGGCAGCCGGCTGCGGAAAGATAAATAATTGATTATTTAAAAAGTTTGTTTTAATCGAACGCGTGCCAACCGAGCGGTAGTGCTATGGGCTGGACTTATCAGTATATTTTTATTTGGTACAATTAAGATAACGCGAGCAAATGTCAAAAATAGTAGATGAGTTAATACTAAAGCTGCCAGTTGGAATAAATTATTACGATCAACGAATATAAACGAAAAGAAAACAGGACACCACGTAACCGATTGTAATGAAATTAAAACAATAACTTAAACGAACTTAACCGGCGACGTGCCTTCCTATCAACGATGATAAAAGAAGGACTTATAAATTTAAAATATAAAAAGACTCCAAAAAATACGTTGCATAGTAACCGCGAAGTCCCGCTACTCACAATCGAATCCGAAAGATAGCTATCTAGAATTTTAAATATAGTATTAATTCGACCGCGATCCTCCAGAAATTCTTCGTCGGCGTGCCTTCCGATCAACGGTGATGTAAGAAGGGCTTTATTCATTAAAATGATTTTATACCATAAGCCTTAAAAAATATTCGTCGGCGTGCCTTCCGATCATCGATGATATAGAAAGGACTTAATCCAGCAATACGACTTGCTTGTCTCGAAAAAAAAAAGAATTCGGATCGTTTCTATCGAAAACTATGTAAAGAGGACAAAAATAAACTCATTGGCCAACGAACGCGCGAACTAAAAATAAAGAAAAAAGAAGAAGAAGAAGACCAATCACCCCATGCACACAAACAGCGACACAAAAGAGATGAAAACAACACGAATCAGAAGAAATCCAATCACCCCATGTACACAAATAGCGACATAAAAGAGACGGAAAATAACACGAAAAAACAGGACTGCGCGTCCACACAGGCACCGCACTCAAATTCAAGAAATTCAAGAAATTCAAGAAATTCAAGAAATTCAAGAAATTCAAGAAATTCAAGAAATTCAAGAAATTTAAGAAATTCAAGAAATTCAAGAAATGAGGAAATTCTATAATTTCAAGATATTTAATAGTTTTAAGAATTTCAAGAATTTTAACAATTTTAAATATTTTAAAAATTTCAAAAGTTTTACAAATTTTAAAAATTTTAAAATTGTTTTGATTTTTTTTTAAAAAATTTTAGGATTTCAAAAAATTTTATAAATTTCAAGAAATTCAAGAATTTCAAAAATTTAAAGGAATTCGAACTTCAAATAAAATGTAGCTTTAGTTGCTATGGAAGATACAAATTATATTTGCAAATGGGACATTTTTCTTTCAAAAACTAATTTATTAAAACACCACAGTTATTTACTCTCAAGATTCAACGATCTCGTTTTGGTATTCACACTTATTTTCTTTCGTTTTTGTTTGCAAATCCATCTCTAGTATAAATACAAACACGACTTCTTATCTTCACTGAAGAGGACGAATCCCCTCATCTGATGAGATAAATTACAATTAAATCCCTAACGTGTCTCGTTCGACTGGATTTTCTCTCTGGCTTTCTATTGGGTCGGAGTGCTTGAGCTGCACTTTTCATGCTGCACAAACTGTTTGAATTTTCAATTGAGTCGGACAACATTGTTGCTTGTTTTTCTGATCTAATCTTGATCTCTTGTGTTTGGGAAGATTATCATGTGAACACATCTCCAAACTCGTCCGCGTCTGTGTTTGTCTTTTGGTATCAGTTATCTACAACGTACTAAATATCTTAGAGATTAACATCTTAAAATGAGAATATTGCTATTGGTTTTGGGGATGATGTCGAAGGATGTAAAATGTAAGTGCTTTTTTTCTGCAATGATGGAGCGTGATACAAGGGGAAAGGGTTACTAGAAGGTTTTTGTTTTTATAGCAAACAAAAGTTTACAAATGGAAGCTTTCCTTTGCTTCCGCAAGACTGGAAAGTTGCTCTACGAAGCTGGGTGCGTTTATAGTAGTCTATAAAATTTCATTAACATGGCTTGACTTACATATTCTTCTTCTACGACTCGTTTCTCCACATTTTTTTTATATCGATGAGAAAGTTTCATTTCCCGATTCTTACAATTACCTTGGTTATGTTTTTCTTCCGGGGGGAGTAAATGTTTTTGTTTAAGATTAACTAGGAAATAGGGGAGTTGTAAAGATTTGCGGAGAATCTCAAACTTTTCGTTTAAACAGATTGCGATGTTTTCCGACAGTCGCCATAAAAACGTGGCGTGACCACGTTTTCATTATGGCGGCCGCCATTATGGCACCGCTGACGTATACGCCAACTGCACAACATTCATTGTTTACCCTAACTAAACGTTTAGCCAAAAGTTTAGAATAAACGAAACGAACAAAAAAAAAACTTCTAAATTACGACTAAAAAGCGCTTACGTATCAAAACAAAGTAACAAAAAAATACACGGAAATTTCAAACTATGTAATAGCTCTCTGGCGTTAGAGTGTGTGAGTGTGTTTTTTTTCTAATCAAGTCGACCATCTTTGTTTTCGTTTTTTCGGTGGAATGGCTTCCACTTCTTCGCAACGATTCACGCAAAATTTCGCGTATTTACTCTAACTTAGTTAAACTTGATGGGAGGTATGTGGTTACCGCACCGCGGGAAGTTGGGTGGCACCGGAGGCAGATCGGACTTGGTACCGACGTGGACGATGAGGTTCATACCGATCAGGATGTGGAACTGGAAGTGGCAGTGGAATAGCCAGTAGCCTAGGAAGAAAGACGCAGAATTGTTATAAATAAAATCCTGCTTATTTTTTTTAAAAATAACTCACCTGGATTGTTGGCTCTAAACCGCATCACGACGTAGCCGTTGTTCGGCACCGCCACGGTATCCTTGAGCGGGGGCAGATTGTACTGCCGGTGCAGCAGCCCACGGCGATCCAGGTCCAGCGCGTGCTTCAGGTTGATCTTCTTGACGTTGGTGTCCGGCGACCGGCCCATACCGATCACGTTGAACGAGTGCCCATGCAGATGGAACGGATGGCTCAGATTATCCTGTTGAACTGTTTGAAAAAGTTTGATTCGATCTTCCAAAATAATCACGAGAAAATCCTACCTTCATCGACCAGGACCACCTCGACGATCGCGTTCAGCGGAATGTCCACGGTGTGGGTGCACATGCAGTTGGGGCCACAGTCTGGCGGGCGGTTGTCACCGTTGCAGAACTGCTCTGGCGGGATGTCCTCGATCTGGGACAGCATCGGCGAGGGCGGCGAAACGTAGGAGATTTCATCGATCAGCGAGATCAGGTGATCGCCGCCGGGGGCAACTGTTTTGTTTGAGAGAAAAAGGATTTTGGATTAATATTTAATTGTTGATTTTTAAAAAACTTATTAACATACAATAAAGGCGTTTTTTTATTTTATTGAGCTCATTTTTAAATATTTATTAAATTATCGAACATTGAAGAGAATTGGTACAAATTCAGTTTACATATCGATTCCAAATCAAAAACTAAACAAATGCAATTCTGCAACCTAATTTTAGTCCAATGTGAATATTTAACTGTCTTTTAAATAAAAACTAACCTAATCCACCTATGTGGTTGATGCCTTCCTCAATTTTTACCAAAAATGGGTAATATGAGTGGTTTGGACACACATTTCAGCTTTTTTTAGTTCCAGAAAAAAAAAACAGATATAACTTATGTGGTAATAACTCGAGGCAGGCTTGCCAGATCTTCAATAATTTTGACTCATTGGAAAGGCCTTTCAATTACCTAACCAACGATGGGTCGGATGATGGATCCGGACATAGTTTCAATGTTTTGGACTCATTGGAAAGGCCTCTCAATTGCCTTACCAACGATGTGTCGGATGATGGATCCGGACATAGTTTACGTACATTTAAGTGAGATTCGGCTTCAAAAAAGTACATAAATATCACTTAAGTGGTCATAACTCGAGACAGGGTTGCCAGATCTTCAATGTTTTGGACTCATTGGAAAGGCCTCTCAATTACCTAACCAACGATGGGTCGGATGATGGATCCGGACATCGTTTACATACATATAATTGAGATCCGGATATTTGCGAAAACACGTTTTTATACATAACTTTTGAACTACTTATCGAAACTTCAAACAATTCAATAGCGATGTATGGGACCTTAAGCCAAGTCGAATGCAACTGGTTCGATCAAAATCGGTTCAGCCAGTGCTGAGAAAACTCAGTGAGAATTTTGGTCACATACATACATACACACACACATACACACACACATACACACACACATACACACACACATACACACACACAGACATTTGTTCAGTTTTCGATTCTGAGTCGATATGTACACATGAAGGTGGGTCTAGGAGCTTTTAATAAAAAGTTCATTTTCAGAGCAGGATTATAGCCTTACCTCAGTGAGGAAGGCAAAAATGCTTTTTGCCTTCCTCACTGAGGTAAGGCTATAATCCTGCTCTAAAAATGAACTTTTTATTAAAAGCTCAAAGACCCACCTTCATGTATACATATCGACTCAGAATCGAAAACTGAACAAATGTCTGTGTGTGTGTATGTGTGTGTGTATGTGTGTGTGTATGTATGTATGTGACCAAAATTCTCACTGAGTTTTCGCAGCACTGGCTGAACCGATTTTGATCAAACCGGTTGCATTCGACTTGGTTCATGGTCCCATACATCGCTATTGAATTGTTTGAAGTTTCGATAACTAGTTCAAAAGTTATGTATAAAAATGTGTTTTCACATATATTCGGATCTCATTTATATGCATGTAAACGATGTCCGGATCCATCATCCGACCCATCGTTGGTTAGGTAATCGAGAGACCTTTCCAACGAGTCCACATTATTGAAGATCTGGCAACCCTGTCTCGAGTTATGACCACTTAAGTGATATTTATGTACTTTTTTGAAGCCGGATCTCACTTAAATGCATGCAAACGTTGTCCGGATCCATCATCCGACCCATCGTTGGTTAGGTAATTGAGAGACCTTTCCAACGAGTCCACAACATTGAAGATCTGGCAACCCTGTCTCGAGTTATGACCACTTGAGTGATATTGATGTACTTTTTTGAAGCCGGATCTCACTTAAATGTATGAAAACGATGTCCAGATCCATCATCCAACCCATCGTTGGTTAGGTAATCGAGAGACCTTTCCAACGAGTCCACAACATTGAAGATCTGGCAACCCTGTCTCGAGTTATGACCACTTAAGTGATATTTATGTACTTTTTTGAAGCCGGATCTCACTTAAATGTATGTAAACGTTGTCCGGATCCATCATCCGACCCATCGTTGGTTAGGTAATCGAGAGACCTTTCCAACGAGTCCACAACATTGAAGATCTGGCAACCCTGTCTCGAGTTATGACCACTTGAGTGATATTGATGTACTTTTTTGAAGCCGGATCTCACTTAAATGTATGAAAACGATGTCCAGATCCATCATCCAACCCATCGTTGGTTAGGTAATCGAGAGACCTTTCCAACGAGTCCACAACATTGAAGATCTGGCAACCCTGTCTCGAGTTATGACCACTTAAGTGATATTGATGTACTTTTTTGAAGCCGGATCTCACTTAAATGTATGAAAACGATGTCCAGATCCATCATCCAACCCATCGTTGGTTAGGTAATCGAGAGACCTTTCCAACGAGTCCACAACATTGAAGATCTGGCAACCCTGTCTCGAGTTATGACCACTTAAGTGATATTGATGTACTTTTTTGAAGCCGGATCTCACTTAAATGTATGTAAACGTTGTCTGGATCCATCATCCGACCCATCGTTGGTTAGGTAATCGAGAGACCTTTCCAACGAGTCCACAACATTGAAGATCTGGCAACCCTGTCTCGAGTTATGACCACTTGAGTGATATTTATGTACTTTTTTGAAGCCGGATCTCACTTAAATGTATGTAAACGTTGTCTGGATCCATCATCCGACCCATCGTTGGTTAGGTAATCGAGAGACCTTTCCAACGAGTCTACAACATTGAAGATCTGGCAACCCTGTCTCGAGTTATGACCACTTAAGTGATATTGATGTACTTTTTTGAAGCCGGATCTCACTTAAATGTATGTAAACGTTGTCCGGATCCATCATCCGACCCATCGTTGGTTAGGTAATCGAGAGACCTTTCCAACGAGTCCACAACATTGAAGATCTGGCAACCCTGTCTCGAGTTATGACCACTTGAGTGATATTGATGTACTTTTTTGAAGCCGGATCTCACTTAAATGTATGAAAACGATGTCCAGATCCATCATCCAACCCATCGTTGGTTAGGTAATCGAGAGACTTTTCCCACGAGTCCACAACATTGATGATCTGGCAACCATGTCTCGAGTTATGACCACTTAAGTTATATCTGTGTACTTATTTTTCTGGATCTTAAAAAAAAATAGCTAGCAAACCACTTATATTCAAAATGAGGAAGGCATCAACCACATAGGTGGATTAAGTTAGTTTTTTCAATTATTTCACCGCCATCTAGATTTAAAAATTATAAATAATTTTAGAGTAGTTAATGGGTCATACTTATGCTCTATATCAAATCTAAGACAACGAAAAAAAAATCTAGAGGTTTTTTAAAAGATCCTATAAACCAAATTATAAATTTTTCAAAAAGCAAAAATTGAAAATTTGGTTTATACGACCACTTAAAAAAAAAACGCTCGAAATGTGGTTCGATTATCCGAAGTGAAATTTTGTTATAATTTCAAGTGCATTAATATCGTCAGCTGTGTGCTATCTTGTGACATAGACCATTTTGGTCGAAAATGAGTTAATGATAACGTTTTGCTGTACTTAACAAACACTACAAGATGCTTTAACCCGATTTTGGAAACTCGCTTCCGTTTCCCGGATATCGCAATACACACTTGTGACATAGACCAATTTATCATCAAAATGATCGTGCACACTTGTGACACGTCATACATGTTGTTGGAAAATGTGGAAAAAATTTCTTGTTTTTCACAAATTTATGCACACACACACTTTCTAAAGGCAATGCAATCTTTTGTTTTTGAAAATATACTGATTAAGTCGGTTCAACTATTGATTTAAGCCTATTTTAGTTTGTATGGGAATTCTGTGCACACTTGTGACACGTAGTACAATTTTACTTTCGAAACACACTTGTGACACGTGCTTTTCAGATTTTTGATTACATAATTTACTGTATCTTTTAACTGATGTAACCAAATTAGTTGAAACTTGGAGCGTTTGTTAAGCGATAGTATACGAACCGATTGCTTCAAACAGTTAGGCTCTACCATTCATAGTTTTGAAAATATTCATCATCAAACTTTAAAAATCGATTTTCTCGAAAAGTACTTAATGGTCGTTGTCACGAGATAGCACACAGCTGACGATATTTTAAGTGTAATAAAATTTGAGTATTTTTTAAGAACGATATTTTGTGAAAATTTAAGTATTTAACATTCAAAACTGTAAAAAGTAATCTATACGAAATTTCGCGTTGTTTTTATTTTTTTGTTTTTTTTTTAATTTGAGTACTTTTTAAAGTATGGTTTTTTGTATTTTTTTTTGATATTTAGCACTAAGAAATGTTATACAGTGAAAATCTATTTAAGATTTTGCGTCATTTGATACACATATTACAAATTAAAAAAAATTAAGTAATATTTGAAAAATTCGGTACTTAATGAAATCTTTAGTATTTAACATTTAAAATTAAATCAATGTAAATCTATACAAAATTTTGCGTAATTTGATACCAATATTACAAATTATGAAAATTTGAGTGTTTTCGAAAAATGCGGTGTTATGTGAAAAAATAGTAGTTTACACAAAAACTGTAAAACTGTGGAAATGTCTCCAAAAGTTGGGGTTATTTTTTATTATTATTATTTTTTTTTCACTAGAACTGAATTTCCCCAAATACGTAATTTTGGATTTTCGATTTTGTTTGATATGTTTTAGTTTTAGCGGACAAAAACTTTCAACTTTTGAGCCATAGAGGCATGATACTTTGAAAAAATCCAAATTTTGATAAAATGCCTCGTTTTCAAAGCAAATTTTCTGAACTTAAAAAAATATTTTCGGAAATAGACAATCATGGTCATTATTTTAAAAAAAATCGAAAAACTGCAAATATTTCTCTGAAATCAGAAATTCGGTGGCTATAAAGTACTTTTTGATTGCATTATAAATTTTACCTAAAAAAAATTGCTCAAAAAAATTTTTGCATGAAATTTTGATTGTTTCCAAAACTTACTATTTTTCAAAAAATCATAACTCGGCGGTAGAACTTAAAAAATCGAAAAAAATCCGTGTACCTATTTTTTATTAATAGTCCTCAACAATCCCTACAACTTAGCCGAAAACACCAAATTGATCAGAAAATTCCTTCAAAAGTTACAGATTTTCGAATATTTAGGTACCATTTTTGTATGGACAGCTGCCAGAATTGTGTGAAGACTTGTATGGGTGAACGAATGACACAAAATAGCTTCATTGGTCATAGGGAAGGCCCCCACAAAGTTTGAGATAAAAATAGAAAAGAGTTTTCAAAATTTTGTGTTTTGGAAAAATATTTGAATATATTTGCTTCAAAATATGCTGGGTCATAAAAAATATGTTTTCATTCAATGCTTGCACAGTCGTAAACATAATATGTTGTAGGTATTGCTTAGGAGTTCTAAAAAAATAGTTACACTCTAAAAAAAATATTTAATTCGACTTTTCACACAAAAAATCTTATTTTTGGACAGTTTTAGATATTGAAAAAAATGACGTATTTTGAGCTATGGCACAAGTTGGTCAATATACATTTGGCAGTGTTGCCAATTCTACGGAAAATTCCTGATTATTGAAAAACGTGGAAACAAAATTCGAAATTTCGCATAAATTTGCATTTTTTTAAATTTGCTTTTTTTAATTTGTTTTCAAAAAGCAAAATTTGCTTAATTTTCGATATCGTGCACCGTTGTCGAGTTGTGTCTATGAAATTGTGTTTTTTTTTTGTGATTTTTAAAAACGTGACCTGTATAAGTCATGACAAAGCTTAACCATCTCTGACAATATTTATTTCTAAGAGATCAGACATTTTTTATCAATCAAATCAAATTATTCGCTCTACAGCATTGTCTTGGCGTTCTCGATTGCGAGATTCCTACTCGAAACTAGGTGTTCGAAGGCTTGATTGTTGAGGCAATTGCAAACCTCTTTTTACACCTTAGCTTCCATCCATCCCGGGATTCGAACTGACGACCTTTGGATTGTTAGTCCAACTGCCTACCAGCGACTCCACCGAGACAGGACCCAGGAAGACGACTCCTACACCTGGACTGAGCTAACGACCTAACCTTTTTAAGTTAGTCCGGGGCCAACATTTACTTCCCCGTCCGACGGAAGGCGTGATCAGACAAATCTCGTCTCGAAAAATGCCACCGGGACCGTCTGGGATCGAACCCAGGCCGACTGGGTGAGAGGCAATCACGTTTACCCCTACACCACGGTCCCGGCACATTTTTTTATAATTACATAAAATTAGGCAAACAGGTATTGCTTCCAAATTTATGTTTTAAAATTATTCTGTACTTTTTTACTGTAAGTAATGTGTTTATGAATATTTAAGTCAGTTACAAATTTGAACTGCATGTTTTGAATTTATTGAAATTCCTTTTAAAAATAAAAAAAGTTTATTGCCTGATTTTAAATTATACATCCGCCAGACTTTAGGGATCCAAAAATGAAACCCAGATTTATCCTGAAAACTTTGCCCGGAAGAGGAAGCTGAACAAGTTGAGCTTTCAGCTGTTCTCGTTTCTGCGTTGATACACACCCACATACACACACACTAGTAATGATGTAAATTATTCATTCGCTGGGACGAACACGTGTTCCTCATCAGTCTCGTCCCAAAGTGGCTTTCACTGTCACACCAACGTCAGGAAGGATATGTGTGTGTGTCATACTCTCTCACCGGATGAGTAACACATGTCACGCACCAGCTGTCATCCGTTTCCACCCCCACTTGGAAATTTTGTTGTTGTCAATTGTTGTACAATTTATTTTAAATTAAAATTTGAACTGAAATTTTCCTCATTTTTGATATTTTGTTTAGAAAAATAGCAAATTTAAATGTGAAAAGGTTAGGTAATTTTAATAAAACATAACCTCAAAAAAAAAAAAAAAACTTTGTCAAATTACCCGTTGCCTTTAAAAATCAAATCTTGAGCATGCACGCTGAGTTGAAGAACTCGTATTCTGTTTCTGTAAAGTTTGAGTGGGAGTAAAAATATGCAATGAAAATAGAGCTCGAAAGTGGAACCTCTTCTCTTCTGGACCGGAAGATGAATTCATAACTTGGCAAATGATGGTGAATAGAGTGCAAACGTGAGCTTTTCCTGCTGGGACTTTCGAGCACTGATGTAAGGGAAATATTGAAGTTGGTTGAAGCTTAATATTTAAGCAAGGAAGACACACCGGTTGATTCACCAAGTTTCTTCATGAAAACTGCACTAATAATGATTTCTTTTTTTTATGGAGACGCTTGGTTGATTTTCAAAATAAAATTCACATGTTTCAAAAAACTTCTTAAAAAAAAAACTCACCCAAAAACTTGTTGTACGTGTTGGCGGCGAACAGCTCCTCCACGCGGTAGAAGTAGAACCGGAAGGGCAGGAAAATCTTCACGTCCGGCCGCTCCGTCAGGACGGCTTTGTCGATCTTTTTGGCACTTCGCAGGTTGCTCACGCAAATCGCGTCCGGCCGGGGCATGTTGCAGACGGCGTCCAGTGGGTTCAGGACCTGGCCAATTTCGGGTGGAATGTTAATTGAGATGTTTTTTTTATTGTTTTTGAGGTTGGGATTTTGAAAGTGCCTTTTTTGTGGGTGTAGGCTGAGGTGTTTTTTTAACCGTGCATTTAGGATGTTTGAAATGGATATCTAAATGCTTTCTTTGTTTTGGCTACCATCATCGTTTTTCAAACTGTTATATTCTATCTTGTTGTTGATTTTATGGAGTTTTAATTATTCTTTCCTTATTTTTGAATTTAACTGTCTTGTTTATTTTTTTTTGGTAATTCTGTCCTGGGAACTATACTGATTTTTAGAACCAAGCTTTACGTATTTTAATTTCTTGTGCAGTTTTTCACTATCAATTAGTTCAATGAGCATTATTTCCCGTTATCAGTCTCCTATCTTTTTATGTGTTTGACATGTTTTAAACATAGTTTTAAAATCGATTGCTGTTATTAAATAGCTGCTCAAACTTTAGCTTGTCTTGTGACTGTGGTAACGATTCAAGCTCATAAGTTAAAGCTAGATCTTTTTAAATATAACTCGCCACGTAAGAGGATTGGCCGAAAAAAATAACCTCAATTATAGATTTAAAATAGAATTTTACTCCCCCCTCCGTGTACGCACGAGAGCATGCAGCTAGTGCTCAGTGCTCCATCGTTTTTTCGATTTTTTTCGCCGTAATTGATTGTGGTTACCCGCGAGTTTGCTTCTCCAGCATGCCAAAGGCCGGCCGTGGCCGTGGCAGTTCGAGTGCGGCCTCGAAAAACCCGCGAAGTTCGTCTACCGGCCGTGTGCAAAAAGGTAAACAAACCAACGCCGTGTCGACCGCCATCGCGCAGGGGAGCGTGAGCGCAGAAGGAATCGACAAAAAGTTACTACACCCCGGATATGTTCCAAGATCACCAGTGCGAACCCGTTCGGGTACCTCCGGTGCCACGACCAGTGGCACATCAACATCCGCCAACATTCCCATCAGGAACGAGTTCCAGATGCTGAGCGACGACGAAGAAAACAACAACAACACCGACGGTAGCACCACTACCGACGACGACGACTACGATGGTCGTGCACGGAAAAAAGTGCCGACGCCAAAAAAGAATAATTCTCCAACGGAACGAAGACCACCTCCAATTTTTGTTTTGGACACGTTGGCGGACGATGTTGACGAGTTGCTGGAAGGCCTCGGATATTGTCTGAAAATCGGTAAGTCGGCAGTGCAAGTGATCACACTGAATAAAAAGAGCTTCGACCTGGTGTTTGAAGAATTGAAGCGTAGCAACTTCAACTTCTACACATTCAACCCCGAGAAGCCCCCTGTTAAGGTCGTCTTACAGGGTTATCAAGACCGTCCTATCTCCGACCTGAAGGGTCACCTTTCGGACGCCGGAATAAAACCGCGGGAGATTAAAGTGCTCTCGCGCAAGACAACGGTAACAGGTACACACACACTGTACCTGTTGTACTTCGACCGCGGCACCGTCAAGATCCAAGACCTGCGGCGGACTAAGACGTTGGACGGTTTTTGGGTAAACTGGCGGTTTTACACCAAGAACCCGACGGACGTAGCGCAATGCCACCGTTGCCAGAAATTCGGCCACGGCTCGCGGAACTGCAACCTCCGGCCCCGCTGCGTGAAGTGCGGTGAGTCACACCTCTCGGAGGCGTGCGCACTGCCACGAAAGGCGGACTTGGGGGACAAGGCAGAACAAACCAAGCCGCGCGTAAAGTGCGCCAACTGTGACGGCAACCATACCGGCAATTACCGCGGATGCGTCGCGCGCAAGGCCTACCTCGAGGAGCAGGAAAAGAGGAAGAAGAAAGCGTCCCACCCTCCTCAGCGAAGTACGAGCGCAGTCGTTCCTGCAGCTGGACAGCTTACGGTTCCAGCGGAAAACTCAGCGTTCCCTCCTGGTTGGGGGCGTTCGTTCGCCAGCGTGGTCGCTGCCGGTAGCGGCAGTACGGCCCAGCAAGAAGTCACCGGGGAAGATCTCTTCACCCTGCCGGAGTTCTTTGCTCTCGCGGGGGAGATGATGACGCGGTTTCGGAGCTGCCGGAACAAGGCAGAACAATTCCTGGCCCTTGGGGAACTGATGATCAAACACATCTACAAAGGATAAATTACCTGTGATCTAGATATAAGCTTTCTCTTCCTCTATCCCCTTTCCTTTGCAATTTCTGTAAGTTTTTTTTTATAGTTTTTTCTTACTCTTGCTAGTGCCTTAGTTAAAAAAATAATTGTTCCTAAATGGATTATGATGCAACACACAGCTGTAAGGAACTCCAAAACTCTGTTATGCACTTCAAAATAACTCATTGTATCTTGATTATTCACCAATAAAACCGAATTGAATTGAAAATAGAATTTTGATTGAAAAGTACTCAATAGAAAGTTGAGAAATGTCAACCGTCAGCCGAAGCTTGGTAGTTATAAATTGATCAAAAACGTGTATAGACGAACTCATGAAGCAAAATGGCTTCTTTGTTTAAGGGACAGAATTTATGGCAAATTAAAAAAAACAAGAAAAAAAATTTGAAGCGCATGAAAAAATGATTTAGAAAATTTTAACGCGGTTTTAAATTGCTGCTTTTTCAAACATATTATTAAAGATATTTTTTAAATGTGAGCAGTTCTCTAGAATTTCGCAAAAAAAATCCATTTAAGTTTTTGTATTTTTTTAAATTTGGATAAAACTTTGTCCATCGATTCCTTAGGTCCAAATAAGCCTTTTTGCATCACTGGTGTCTCCATACAAGTCTCCATATAAATTTGAGGGCTGTCCATAAAAAGTATTATGCAAATATTCGAAAATCTGTATTTGGGAAGAGATTTCTGATTGATTTGGTATCTTCGCAAAAGTTGTAGGTTATGATTAGGACTATTCAGAAGAAAGGGCACAAGAATGTTTTTTTACTTGGGTGATTTTATTGAAAAAAATAAATTTTGACAAACTTTACCTCCTTCGATTTGTTGCATTTTTTAATATGTTTCAGTGGACAAAACATGCCAACTTTTGAGATGATTTTTTGATATTGTTTTAATAAGTGTTTTTTGGAAAGTATCAAAAATTCTCCCGAAATAAAAACAAAAATTTTTTTTGAATATGATTTTAATTTGGAATAGATTTGGAAAAAAAGTATTCCGTTCTCCAGTTAAATCCATTTTTATGGCAACATTTTCATTTAAGAACAATGTATTTTTTAAACAAGTGTCTATCTCTGAAAAAATAAAATATGCTTGGACAACTGGGAAAGTACTCTAAAATTTTCTTTTTTGGAAATATGGTAAACATGGTCCGGCTTTATTCCGGAACCCTCCTGCCTACTAGGTACATTTCTTCCTGACAAAATTATAGCAAGCCCTGTCCATTTAAAAACATGACGTTGCATCACGGACGAACGGACATGACACGGGGTTTCAAAAAGTGAAGCAGGTTTTCTTTTACTTCTTCTTGGCGAAAACCTGCGCAAGCGAGATCGCTTATGTCAAAATCTAAGCGCCACGTGGTTTAAAACGTAAACAAAGCCAGCTGATGATGCAAATTCATGGGCACTTTTTGAAATGGTCGTATGAATTTATATTAAAAATACAATTTCTATCAATTTTTCTGCAATTTTAGTATCCATGATAAATTCTTAAGTTTTTTGTGAAAAGGTCCAATAAACCAAATTTTCGGTTTTTGCTTTTTTGGTGTTTTTTAATACCCCTGACTCAAGGCGGTTTCAAAAACACCCAAAAGGCAAAAACTGGAAATTTGGTTTATTGGACCTTAAAAAAAAAAAAAAACTTCAGAATTACATAGAATAATAAAGACAAACTTAATGCCAAAAAACTGTTTCTAGCACCATACTAATGCTAAATGTTTTAATTAATTATTGCATAAGACATTTTGAGAAATCATGCGTAATCGTGCGATGCTACTTCGACAACTTGAATGTAGATGGCGCAAGTGAAAGTTTGCTTCAGAAATTTGAAAAAAAAAAAATTCCTGTTGTCATGTCCGTTCGTCCATGGTTGCATTCTTGCGAGCAAACTTGATAGCAAATAAAAAAACGTGTTGCTTAAAACCAAGAAGGTAATGTACTTGGATTCAATAAATCAAGTCTTACATTTAGGGCAGCAAATGACCAAGAATGCTGAAGCTGCCAGAAATAAATGAATTATCAACATAACAAGTTTTACATTTAAAAAGGACTGTACACATTTATTTCAGACATTTCAAAATATTGATAAAAATTCATAAATAAAATGATATAAAATATTGCAATTTTTTTTTGCATCAAGGTACACTACCTAAAAATGCATATCTTTCCCAAAAGATAATTCGTTCGAAATTTGTCAATTTTTGTTTTTTAGGCTATATTTGAGTGTCAGATTTTGAAAAACCAAAAATGAAAATTTTCAAAGCTATTCGATAAAAAATTGTTCAAAAATGGCCAAAGATCCACTCAATGCTAACATTTTGTTTTAAAGAACCTAATCAAAAAAGGTCAAAATTTTCTAAATATTACATTAAAAACGGTGGCCAATAATGGATTACCAGATTCGAGTGGTAGAAATGACAGTTCTCCCATAAGGAATACATTGTATAAAAAATCAAAAACTGCTCGAATGGAAGTGCTTTATTATTTTGGAAAAGTTTTCTTTTTCTTACAAGAAAAATATGTTTTTTTCAAAAATCATAACCTGGTGGTAAAATTTTGTCCGTACTTCTCTATGGCTCAAAGGTTGCGGAATTTTGTCCCCCAAAACAAAACATAAATATGGATACTGAAAAATACTGTTTCTGAAAACAGATTTTTTTTGTGAAAAATTGTTTTTTTTAAATCGGGAAATTTTAATTTTCCGTCTGCATATATTTTCTCATCAAAACCTACAACTTGGTTTACGTGGTTTATGGATGGTCCTTAAGACACCAAATAGATTAGAAAATCCGATTTCATTTTTGTACGGACAGCTCCTAAAATTTTATGGAGACTTTTATGAGTGAACCAATGACAAAAAATGGCTTCTTTGGTCATCATAAAATGTAGAAAATACAAATACAAGAAAAAAAACCAAATATTTCAAAAAATATATCTGCGGAACAAAATTTTGCAGCATTATTTACGCTTATGCCAAAAACTAAGGAGGTCAACTTTGAAGGTAAAAAGTTTTCTAGATAAAATTGACTAGTTAATTGATTATTTTTGAATGTTTCGTAATTGTCTCAAAATATTATGTAAAATTTCATGTAAGAATTGAAGTACATATTTTATGAGGAAAATATACTAAATTATAAAAGAACAACCAAGTTAAAGAGTTTTTTTTTCCTTCAAAAAGCATGATTAAACCTACAACAACAGAGAAGCAAAAAAGTAACTTTTCCCTCTATTTTCCTTTATTTTAATAAGCTTTCTCTGTCTTCCTCTCACAGTGGGCGGCAATCGCGCGGGAGACAACTTTAATATTCTTTTCTTTCGTTTCGACCGAAAACGTATTATATGCAGCTAGAAAACACTTCCTTCTATGCTTTTTCCCATCTAACCTCAAACATTTCTCTCGTGGAACTTATTCTCGACGGGTGGTCCTGGGAACAGGAACTCGTGGCAATTATTTGAAAAAGTTTGTTAATATTTTTTGCTAGTTTGTTGTTTTTCTTTCTTTTTAGAAGGGAGAAAGAGAAATAGATAATGAGATGTTAAAGTATTTAATTTTCCTTTAATTTGTTTCGGATCGTAAAACCAAGCTTTAACTTAAAAGTTTTGGTCCACTTATCTGTGATAATCGTGCCAGATGAGGAGGGAAGAAAGTTTCATTGTTGGCCTTTTACCAGGAAATTGCCAGCGAAGAGTTTCCCAGAGCAATTCTCTTAAAAATGAACAGATTTGCTGGAAATTTAATTTTCGTGTTATTTGATTTGGGTGAAACTTTTTGTGTTCTTTTTCTATGACCAAAGAAGACATAAAAGTCTTTGTACAATTCTGGCAACTGCCCATACAAAAAAGCTTTTCAAATATTCAAAAACAGATTTCTGATCAATTTGGTATCTACGTCAAAGTTGTTGGTATTGTTTACAAATTTTCAGACACAAAATAGTTACACTCCAAATAAATATACAAAAAAATATTCTCCAAAGTCTCATAGAATTGCTCATCAGTGAGAACAGAACCCTAGAAAAAACTTCTAGTTTAGCTCAACACTGCACACAAGTTTTGCTCAGAAATAACTTTTAGTTCCGTTTCGCCATCGGCGAACTAATTAAGTTTGAGTGTTCTTTTCTGTTCCGTTTGTTTTTGTTCAACTTTATTTAACTGGATTCTTTTCAAGTTTGTTTTTTGAACGATGATGGTAGCTTGAAGAAAATTTAATAAATTTCTCTAGTTTTGGCAACACTGCTTGTTTACTTTTTGTACACACTTAGTTTAAAAATATAATTTTTTTTTACAAATATTTACATATAGAAAGAGAAGGAGACTTACCTTAAAATCTACATTTTACGCAGGATAGTAAAGAGTAAGAGAGGTAGAAACACAGTGAAATAAAACACACAACCACACACAGCAACGCCATCAAACACACGTGAAAGAGTAGAGAGCAAAGTTTGACAACTCATTTACATTCAATTTACATACTTTTTTTTGTCTGTTCTGTACAGGAAGTTTGGAAGAGGATATTTACAGCAGCGTTTTTTTGTTTTAGGTGGAAGAATTTTCTCAAATTTTGTGCAGGGGTTTTGTTTTGGGGGATAGGAAAGGGGTGCACTCTAAAGCGAAATTGACAGTTCTGGAAACAGCAACTTTGGCTTGTCACTTTTGCTTTAGCGTGTGCGCGCGCGGACCAAGGTATTTACAGGGGTGAGGTGCAGTGGAAAAGAAAGAAAAGAAAAACATTTGATTATTTTTATATACACAATTTTTATACACACGTTTTTAAATCGTTTTCTTTCTCTGGGGAAGGGGGGTAGCATTCACAACATCATGGCAGTACGATTTAATATCTCATAAATTGGACGCCATTTTCTGTGTGTGCGCGGGATTACCTTCGAATTATAAATTTTGCTCTGTCGCGTCATCTTTGCTTAAAATTAAACACTTTTTTAAAAGACGAAATTATGGTTGGTAATCAAAACACTCGTAGAAACGGGGAAAAAAATCTGCCTTAAAATAAACGAAGAAGGTAGTCGGCTTAATCGATTTCTGCATCAGTGTGGGTGCGATGAAAGGGGGTAAAAGTGAGGTTAAAAGTGTTGTCCTCGCACGCGAATACTTGTTGCCAGTCTACTTTGTTTTTGTTGTTATTTCCTCTTGCGGATAAGTTGTCGACTAGCAAAAGTGATGGCAGTGTTGGCGTTTTTTTGCTTTTGCGGAAATTAGTGTTTGCAACATTTTTTCCGTGGCAGTTTCGTTGTTTTTCTTGCGATGGCAGTGTGCCCAAGGTGGCGTAATGTAGGTGCATCGCGTGGAGTTTTAAAGTAAGGTTGCTTTGATGGGTTCTGTGTGTTTGTGCAACTGAGTTATGCTGTGGTAAAGGTTTGACATTTGAGGTACGAAAAGTAAACAAAAGGGATGAGCTGATGCACTGAGTATTATAAATATTTACACATAAGTTTTTTCACACTCTTCGACGATGCCTTTCTTACAATCTGAAGTTACTAGAAAATAAAGATTAGGGTTAGAGATAGCAAACGATAGCGCAAACCAAAACAAACCATAGAAACAAAAAAAGAAAACACAATGACAGATAAACTATACACAGTAAATAAATATGGCGGCATACTTTTCTGTACAAAAATGACTAAACATTCACGATTTTAAGCGAATGGCGAAAACGAAAAAAGAGTTGTCTTACCCCTCGGCTGTCATTGAACGAACGAGGGGTTCGTCAGTAGCCTTTTTTTCTTTGCCATTTTCTCAAAACGGCGAATTAACAAAATTTTGAATAAAATACACGGAAAATAAATGCCTGTAAGAAAGAGAGTAAAAAAGTGTAACGCGATTGAGCTCCGTTTGTGTGGGTGTGTGTATGTATGGGTGAGCCCAAGTTTGACGTTTCGGCTCCCGGGGCGTCGTCCGGCGCCGTTTCTCTAGCTAACAATTAATTTACTTACACAACAAATCGCTATAAATTAAAACAAAAAAAAATCTAACTATAAAAAGTCTAACACAAAGCACGTGCTCGGCCTGTTTATAAAAGTATCGCTCTTCTGTAAACTTTTTTGTGGTGTTTGGGAGTATTCTCGGTATTTCCTAATCCTAGCATGACGCGTAAAGGTTGAAATGATAAAGGGGAATAAAAAATCTTGCGTCCCGTTTCCTCTCGTAACGCCACGTAACGTCACTGGAGAAGAAGCAGAAGACTGCGTAGAAATGAAAAGAATAAAACTTTCTAGATGAGCAACCGATTCGGTCGGCCGCTCATGTTTTGTGCTAATAAGGCTCTTAAAATGTGAGTAAGGGGGTTGGTGCGTTACGGTCGGCCTTACGGCTGAATCGGCGGTAAGTGGTCACCACAGGTCGGGAAGTTTGGCGGAACCGGCGGCAGATCGGCGGGCGTACCGACCTGGAGGATCAGGTTCATTCCTATCACGATGTGGAACAGGAAGTGACAGTGGAACAGCCAGAAACCTGAAAAAGAGAGTTAGCGTTAGCGTTTGTTTTGACAGCTGGCGGCGCGTAACGCCTCGCGCAACTTACCGGGATTGTCGGCGCGGAAACGTAACACCACGTAACCATTGTTCGGCACAGCGATCGTGTCCTTGAGCGGGGGCAGATTGTACTGACGGTGCAGCAGACCACGACGATCAAGGTCCAGCGCGTGCTTCAAGTTGATCTTCTTGACGTTCGAGTCGGGCGAACGACCGATACCGATCACATTAAACGCGTAACCGTGCAGATGGAACGGATGACTCAAGTTGGGTTGTTGGACTGAAACGAGGAGGGAATATTAGCAACTCTTACACGAACTTGACCTCTAGATTCGCTCACCTTCATCGACGAGCACGACCTCGACGATCGCGTTCAGCGGGATGTCGACCTTGTGGGTGCACATGCAGTTGGCGCCACAGTCGGCCGGCCGGTTATCACCGTTACAGAACTGCTCCGGGTTGATGTCGTCGTACTGCGAGAGCAGCGGTGCCGGCGCGGACAGGTACGAGATTTCGTCGATCAGCGAGATTACGTGGTCTCCGGTGGGCGCGACTGTAACGAGAAACGTAACGTCAGTAACGCCTCAAATGTCAAGTTCGCGCAGGGAAGAACTCACCAAGGAATCGGTTGTAGGTGTTGGGCTGGAACAGTTCCTCCGGTCGGTACAGGTAGAAGCGGAACGGCAGGAAGATCTTGACGTCGGGTTTCTCCTGGAGGAGCGCGCGGTCCACGTCCTTGGCGTTCTTGAGCTGGCTCACGCAGATGGCGTCGTCGCGCTCGCGGTTGCACTGGGCGTCCAGTGGGTTCATGACCTAGGGTTTTGCGTTTTTTGTGGAGGTTCGGAGGAGGATTCGGGGTTTCGCGACGGGATTAAGGATTGAGGGGTTGGTTTTGGAGGGTTGGTGTGAAGAAGGTAACGGTTTAGCGAAATTGAAACACGGGGTGACGATGAAGCCATGCGTTACGTTTGCACTTGTATGGTTTTCGGTCTCAATGATGGCGGATGTCTCCGGGAATTGGTCGTTGTCAATATTGTTTGGTTTGTGGTATTTATTGTTTTGTGAAGAAATGACTCCAAATATCCGGATAATTATTAGTATGGCTTCACATTCTAGATAATCGATTAAACACTGCCAATTTATTATCTATTTTTTTTTGCTCTTGATATCTCAACTACAAAAATTTTAAAATAGTTTAAAACTGTCCAGATTGATTATCCGAAGTTTCGATTATCCCAAAATTTGAATATCCGAAGTGTTTTTTTATCCAGGGTCTTTCGATAATCGATTCTGGACTTTCTGGACTTTATTTTCGGCAGGGATGGAATAATCGCAAAACAATCAATTTCGCTTGCGAACTTTCTTCATCCGCGAAAGAGAGAGGAGGCGAATCACCCTCCGAAAGTCTCAAAGAAAATCAATCTGCTTATGATTTTTTTTTCTGAATTTCCTTGTCAGCACCACCTAAAATCATTTATTTAACTTTGTTTACACACATTGCCCATCTACAAAATGTGACAGGTCATTTTTCGACGTGTGACGTTACACGTGCAAGTGTAGCAGGGAAAAAGATGTTCTGCCGAATAATCAAGATGATTTTTTTTTTAATTCCTTTTACCGATCTTTCGTGGGCGGGAGAAGAGATGATTATTCCATCGCTGATTTTCGGATTATAAATCTGGATAGAAACTTCTGGATAAAAAAAATCTAACAAACCAGTCTGGATAAACTGTTTTGGATAATAATTCATATCGGTTTGGATAGAACTTGAAGATGGTAATTCAGATAAAATCGTAGCAAATTGGCTTGGATTAAACATTCTGGATAAAATTGAGATAAAATCTAAGTACAGTCCAGTTTTTTTATTATATTATTTTTGATTGTTGAGTCTGTCAACCATTCAAACTTTAATAAATTGGGATCGCAGAACTCGAGTTTGATGCTAAAAATAAGAAAAAATACATAAATAAGAAAACATTTTTTTATAGAATCGATTTTTTTTTAAATCTCCACTACACACCCTCGAATAATCGAGGCATCGGATAATCGAAACATCGGATAATCGAAACACCGGACAAGCGAGGCTTCGGATAATCGAATCTGGACTGTACAACTGGAACAAATCGGTCTGAAAAGCAAATAAGTCTGAACAAAATCTTCTGGATAATATTTGCAAGTAAATGAAATTTTCGGAAAAATAATTTTTCTTAAAAACAAATCTCCTACTTACAAACAAAATCCTCTGTATAATAATTGTTCAAATGAAATTTAAGCCAATTGTTCTGAAAAGAACCTGATGGATAATATTTAAGGTGAAATTAAAGATATCGGTCTTGACGAATGTTCTGGATAGGACATTCAATATAATAATTCTAATAAAATTTTAGCAAATCCATTTGATTTGAATTTTCTGGAAAAAATATCATAATTTTATGAATAGTAATTCTTATAAAATCTAAGATATTGTGGTATGGATAAAATTTCCTGAATAATATGTTAGATTAAATCTTTACAAATTTGTTTAGATTAAATCTTCTTATTAATAATTTAAATGAATTTGAAGCAAATCTTTCTGCATAAAATATTTTAGATAAAATTAAATTGCTTCCTAAATCCTTTTGATAAAATCTAACAAACCAGTCTAGATCAAATGTTCTGGATAGTAATTCAGATTAAATTTAACAAACCAGTTTAGAATATTTTGGATGTTATTTCAAATAAAATCTTTTCTGGAAAATATCATCTATACAATTATATGTATATCAAATAATATTAATTCAGATATAATCCAAACAAATTGGTTTGCAAACAATCTTCTGGATATTAGTTAAGATAAAATCTAAGTATATCGATTTGGATTTGGATATAATCTTCTGTATAATAAATATTAAAAAAAATCTATGCTAGTTGGTCCGAAAAATGATAGTAAGTCCTGGATAATAATTCAAAAAATCATTTCGTGGTCTGGATAAAATCTTTTGGATAACATTTGAGATAAAATACTAGCAAATTTATCTGGATGGATAGAATCTAGAAAATATTCAGTTATAATCTTAGCAAATCAGTTTGGATAATAACTTGGAGAGTTGGACAATAAATATGAAAAAAATTTAAACCGGTCTGAAAAGCAAATTTATTAAAATAAAATCATCTGGATAATAATACAGTAAGATTATTCATACAATTCAGAGTAGATTATCCGAAACCTTCGAAAAAAAAAAACTTCGAAAAATCGAATCAGATTTATTTTATGTTTGTAATCTTAATTTGGATTTTTGTGGTTAAATGTCACCCCAAAAATGCTCTGAATTGATTTGGAAATTTTCAATCCAAGATGGAGGTTAAAAATGGTAGAAATAAAATTTTGAGAAATTTCAATTTAAGGTAGAAAATAAAAATTCGGCATACTTTTTTTTATCCGGATCTTGATAATCAATCTTCGGATAATTTAGAAAAAAATGATGCGATTCAAATTTCTTGTTGACTGCTATTGAATAACCAGGCCAGTTTTATATCAACTTTTCAGGAATACTTTATTGCAGATGTGTGATTATGTGAACTGAAGTTCTTACTGATAATTTTCCGGATATCTGAAAAGTCTTCAGAATCATGTTCATTTAGTTTCGGTCGAAGTCTTGTTGTGTCAAGCTGACTTTTTGAATTTTTCAGCAATTTAGAGCCGAATCGAAGGAGAAATCTATCTAAAGATAAAATTCAAAATTTCTCCACCTAATCTCAGGGTAAAAACAACAAGCCATTCAGGCTTCAAGAAGTGCCAACAATAACATTCCAATTAGAAAAACCCCTTTCAACTCCATCGTAAATTTCCCACCCTCAGGCAAAAATTCCGCCTTTCCCTCGCGAAAATCATCTCCTTGGAAAATTAATTACGATTCCAACCTTTCCATCCCTTTTTGTACCGCCTAAAAGGTAGCAGGAAAAACTTTTTCACGCCCTTTTCCCAAATAAATCGATCCCGCGATTAATCACCGATAAGGACTCTCGCTGTTGGTTCCGCAGACAAAGATGGCGGAGGGGGATTCCAAATTGTATCCTGTAATTAATTCACCAAACACTTACCTCCGGAAGAAGCGGTGGTGCGCACGCGGTCATGAAGACATTTTCGAGGGTCGTGTCCGGACAAAGGGAAAACAAAAAAAAATCGCAAAGGTTCCGATCTAATTTCGGTGTGCTTTCCGGGGGAGCTTTTCCGTGTATAACCAAATTGGTTTTGTGGGGTGGTAGAATTTTCTTCTCTTTGTATCTTGATGGACCTTAACTGAGGAACCTGGGTGGGGGGAAGGACGGTTTGTGTGGTACAATTTGTTTTGTGTTGTGTTTTTGTCTGTACAATTAAGAGAAAGGACACTGTCTGAAGAAGGAAAGGATTGGTCTGTACACGAAGCGGAAAATCGACTTATTTGATTACACTGGTTGATAAAACTTGTTTGTTACTTGTGCTTAGATCGTAAGATATATTTTAAATATTTTCAATGTAGAATTACGATAAGGTTATCGTTAATAACCGTCGTTTGGCATCCATTTTGCGAATTATTAAATTAAATTACTAATGGCATCTTAGGAAAATTTCAGTATTTCAATTCAAAAACAAGTGAGAGTCCATACTAAGTTTTGCGTAGTTTAGTGCTCTAATTGAAAAATATAGTATTTTTTTTAAATGCAGTATTTTGAGTATTTTAAACTAAAACCTGTAATATTCTAAAAATCCTTACAAAATTTCACGTCGTTTATTATGAAATTTTGAATATTTTCGACACAAATACGGTATTTTGTGAAAATTGTAGTAATTTACACAAAAATTTCGCATTTTTTGAGAATCCATTCAGATTTTATTCTCGTTTGATACCCATATTGCACAAGTCATTAATTATGCAAAAAAATATTTGTAATTGTAATTTGTAATTTATTGGAAACGATAGCCTGTTAGTATAACACTTTGTATCAGGTTAAGGAAGGAATATTCAGCATGATTTTTTAACACGCATCTCTCAAATTTTCTCAAAATGTCCATACGAAGTACTTCAATTTTATTATTTAAAAAATTGAATATCAAACATCGCCAAACTTTCTAAAGATTTTTAATAAGTTAGAGTTTATACATATAAAAAACGCAAAATTTTATATAAATTTTCATTAAACTAGAATGTTTAGTGAGAAATTCAAAATTTTCTCTGAATGCAGTTGTTTTCTTAAAATTAAAATTATGTAAATTGCATTATGGATATAAATGACTTCAAAATTTTGTTGAATTTTTTCAAAAGAAATTTCAAATAGTGTAAATTTAATTTTTTTTTTCAATTCAAAAGTTTTGAAAAAAAATTAAGCATTGGAATTTTTACTTAAATAGAATTTAGAGCTTGAAATTTAAGATTTTTACAGCGTCAAAATTTTCTTAAAATACTAGAATTTCACAAAATATCTTTATTTTTTACTAAACATTTTGAAATATTGAAATTAGAATTTTTACTAGGTAATAATTTTCTAGTCAAAATAAAAAAAAATACACTTTGTATATATTTTTAAATTCTCAAATTCTCAAATTTTTATAACAAGAAATACGGGATGGAAAGCCAAATTTTGTATGAATTTTTACCAAATTAGAATTTTCAGTGAGAAATTCCAAGTTTTCACAAGATTCCGTATTTTTCTTTTAAACTCAAAATGTTTTGATTTGCAATATGGAAATTAAACATTTTCACAATTTTGTATGCATTTTTGCTAAATTATATTTTTTAGTAAAAAAAATCACAAAATAATATAATTTTACAAAATATCTTTTCTTTTTATTCAAAATTAGAATTTTTAGTAAGAAATTAAAAATTTCACAGCACCCAAATTTCCATCAATACTGTAATTTTATAAGTTTTTATATGAAACAGTTTTGAAAAAAATAAAAAATAAATGCTTGGTCTATTAAACGACACATAATTTAGTATAAATTTTCGCTTAGTAAGAATTTTCCAGTATAAAATTTAAAATTCAAACTAGATTAGAATTTTGGGTGAGAAATTCAAAATTTTCACAAAAGACCGCATTTTTTTAATTACTAAAAACTTTATAATTTGCAATATGGATATCAAATGACGCAAAAATTGATCAGTATTTTTGAAAGATTTTTACTAAGTAAAAAATAATCACTGGCAAAAATAAACAATGATTAATCGTTAATCTATCTTTAATCTAGCTATTATAGCATTATTTTATCAACCAGTGTAATCCATTCCGTACACAATCTACCTTGTTACTAAATCGAGAGCTCACTGATGAAAGAGAAGAAAAACCCGTTCGAAAGGGTTTCGCCGAAATATTTACATGAATAAATCATCGCATTGGCGAAGTCTGTACACAATTTTCGGTGGCATGACTCCTACATAAACGTGAAAGATGATAAGAAGGGGAAGGTGCAAAATATTTGGGGTGGAAATTGGGAAAATACGACTAAAATGTACAAAACAAATATTCACACAGGAAAACACATTTGGGGTTTGTCACGCAACAGTTTTTTCTTCTACCCCCCCAAAAGATAACACACCCAGTAATGTACAAACAGGGAAACAGTTGATAGAAGTACGAGTAAAAAAAACCCAGTTGGAAAAGCTAATAGAAACAAAAATACACAACTTTGTACAAATAAATCGTCACAGTATTTACAAATGAGCTGGCGTACACGTTTTTTGCGTTCGAAATGAGGTGTGGTGAAATGGTGGTGAATTTTAGAGTAAAAAAAAGTTATTTTGACAAAATTTAATTTTGTCAAAATTACTTTCTTTTTTTAACGAAAAAATAACCATAAAATAAAGTGAGTAAATAGATGAGATGGAAAAAGTGCTCGAAAAAAGTCAAACAAAATGTGGTGAATTGTGGTGAAAAAAATGGGACGCTGTTCTACTCACCACTCCCTGGGGCAGACCGACGTCGTAGGTTGGTGGTGGGGACGCTGGCTGGTACGGTCCGCGGGCGTACCGCAGGATGGCCAACTGCTGGGCCCGTTTGATGCCGCACTCGCCGAGACCGCGCAGCTGGATCCAGTACGCGCCCACGGGCTGGTCGGCGGTGATGACAAAGTCGTAACGTTCACCTGCGGGGAGGGGGAGGAGGAAGAACAATTTAATTAGAATTTTCAGGTTTTTAAATAATATCTTTGTTTAAATTCCACCACTAGCATTTATTATCAGTCTAAAAAAATGAAATATTTTTTTTATAATTCTAAAATAAATAAATTTAACGAATAAACGAAATAAAATGCAAAATGTTAATAATAAAACATCTTTTCCCAAGTAGCACTCATAACTTGTCGACTGTTGAATAATAGTTAGACAGCTGTTTTGGATCAACATACGAGAAAAAATGTAAACGTTAGTTAAATAACAGTTTGTTTCACAACTTGTATAACTGACTTATGTAACTCTTGAGATGTGTGCCACACAAGTGTTAAAACACAGTCAACTTCACTCGTTTCCAACTTTTACACTCAACATAGGGAATATTTTCATATGTTTGGGAGGGTAAGCAATTTGCTGATTTTCACTATTAAAACAATTTATTTTGGAACACTTTTGATAGAAACTTACTTGCTCACTTCCTATTGAGTTATTTATCACTTTATTTCACTTGAAAACACTTTTTATTAGCTGTAATTGAACGTCAAAGTGCTGATATGCCAAGATGCTGTTTCCTCATCTGCAAGGTTGTACTCGAAAACAGTTTGTTGAATAAAAACAATATTGCACTGTTTGTTTCACTGCTTATCTAACATTGTCATGTGACGGCATCTTCTGAAAAATGGGTGTGGCTAACCATTCTATAAATAACCTTAGGTTTTCTCCCTTTGTTACACAAATGTTATCGGAGAATAGATTATATAACTGATGCTCAACATACATATTCAACTTGACATTGCGTGTTGTTAGGTGGTGTAAATTTGTTCATGAGGAATTTAGAGTTTTAATAATGTTTATTTATTGAAGATTACAATAGTTTTGATTGTTGACCAATTAATTTGTAAACATTTCGCTGGTAAAAGCTACAAAAAATATCAGCTTCTAGAGTTTATGATAAAGAAAACAAAAAATCATAATCGTTTTTCAATATTACTCCGTGGTACGGTAATCGAAATGACAGTTGAAACGGTTTGTTATAACAAAGTTATTTAGTGGAGTTTTAAAAACTGACTTGAAACAAACTTATATAACTTCAATTACAGCCTTCGTTGGAGTTAAGTTCTTTAGCTAACAAAACAGACAGCAGCCTTTTTATTGACGCTTGGGCCAGCTTGTTTACTATGAAGCCCCGTGGAGAGATGTGGAAGCGCGCCTGGACCTGCCGTGGAGATAACAACAAATCGTCGAAGTCATCGGATCGAATCTTGGGAAAGAGGAAGTTCATCAAAAAAGGAAAATCTAAAAGTTCGCCGTGCAGGGAATTTCACACTAATCACAGGTAGTCTGCGCGCTATGATTGTTTTTCTTTTTTAAATTCAATTTCGAATTATTTTGAATAAATCTGGCAGAAACAAGCGTACTTTCTTTTATTAGTTTCGTCGTTGATTGAAATTCTAATAAGAAATGTTTGTTTACATGTAAGTTAGTAAACGGTTAGACAGCTGTTTTCAATCTAACTTTCCTTTCCAGTGTGCGCTTTGATTTGACAGCTCAGCCGTAAACCACGCCCCCTTTTTTCGTTGAATCTCTTGTTAGATAGCACAGTGTTGTCAAATACATTTGTACAACTTACTCTGATAACTTGCATCTTTTTCTGGCAAGTTATACAACAGAAAAAAGTGCGCTTTTTCCAGTTCACAGGAGTTGTAGAACAAGTTGTGACAACGAGGCGAATTGGTTATACAACCAGTTAGGAAATACGTTTATCTGACAAAGTGTGTTGCTTGGGTTTCTTTACTACACTAGTTTTTCAAACATTTGGGATCTTAATTTCTACCAAAGACCAACTTTATTTACTTTCAGAAAAAAAAAAACATAAAATCATCTTCAAATAGAACAAAGATGGTTAAACATCAATAAACAACGTTTGTTATATTAATGTTAACCCTCTACAACCCAACCCAGCCTTTAGACGGGCTTCGATTTAAAAAAATCGCCAAAAAATCATTTTTCAACCAATTTTTAATCTTTAAAAAGCATTGGAAAGAATAACTCTTAAAATTTTAGAAAATTTATGGGTTGGAAGTTTTACTTGTTTTATGTGACTTTGCCAATGTTTTTAAAAATTTCTTTTTTTTAGGTGTCAACTTTGGCTGTGTTTTTTACGAACATTTCCTGTATTTTAAGTAAAAAGAAGTATGCAGTAATTTTTCTAGTGTCCCAGACCATACCTCTAAGCATTTATTTACAATTTAAATGATAATGGTGCCATTTAATAGCAGAAAATGTGAAAAACATGCAAAAAATTGAAAAAAATACTGTAAAAACATGAAAAAATTAGATAGGCAAAATGTTATGATAGGAGGTGGTAGAATAGGCCAAATACTACCAGAAACAAACATAAACTAAACAAGATAAATGCAAATTAAAATACCAAAAATGAAACAAGAAAAACATAAAACAAGAGAAATAAAGTTTTTCGTAGTACAAAAGTTGCTCAAAATGACCTCCTGAACAAGGGAAAAATAAAAATCTCCGAAAATAACATTTGGGCAGTAGAGGGTTAATGTTCACGAATTCATGATTGCAATTTTTACTCAGTATTTTGGGAGTTCAATTTTGTGAAAAACCATAAATAAGCATGTTCTATCGTTTTTTCTCAATAAGAACACAGTTTGTTAAATTTATTCTATTTTATAACGGATGAAAATAAATGAATAACATTTTTGAATTTTTATCACAAAACATACTTGAATTGTTTTACTCAACCACTAACATTTATTTTTATTGTTACGAAAGTTAACCTTTTGAATTAATTATTCTAACGTTTTAAATGGATTCAGAAACAAAGTTTGAAATGTAAACCAAGTAATTAAAAATCACATTTCTGTCTGATTTCTTTAAAATCAGCTTGCTTTTCTTTGCACTTTTACAAAAAAGTCCCAAAAACATTTTCAAAAAGAACAAAGTTTGTTAAATTATGACTAAAAAAATTTGTTTTTCAAAAGTAAATCATAAGGAAAATTGGAATTAAAATGATATTGAGCATTTTAATGATTAAGCTCTATGTATAATTATATAAAATATGTTTTATCTGTTTTGTTTCAATGAGAACACAGCTTGTTAAATTGATTTTTTAACTTTTCACTTTCTTTTTTTTATTTTGTTAAAATTCAACAAGATGGAAATCCATTTAAACATGAAATTTATAAATTCACAAAAAATACTTCTTTGAAAGTTGTATATAATTTAAGATACAGATAATTTAAGCTAGCGATGCACAGTCATCGCATGCATTCCCCAACTGGGCCACACGCCGTGGCTAACTGAAAATTTAATAAATTATCCTTCATTAGCCGGCTCGAATCCGGCACCTCACCGCCGCTCCATAAAATCTCAGCAAAAACAAAATCAAACATCCACACTCAGTTTGCCTGCAGCGCCATCTATTATTCCACAGTAGTTACCCCCCAGGAGCACCCGTGATTAAATATTTACCATTCGGTTGGGCCTTATTTAACCTGAAACCCCCGCCACCCCAACCTTCTGCTCCCAGTTAAGACCCCTATCAGGGTCACGCTAAAATTGCACGCTGTCACCACCCAGTGTACCACCCCGGATAGTCGACAAATAAAAGTATAATACTAATTTAGTTGGAACCGCTGGTGGAGGCCCGACGTTGGCCGCACAATTTGATAGTACAATTATGCCGACATTGAGGGGATGTGGCGTGAAAAAAGAATTTTCTGACAGAAAGAGAAGGGCACTGCGTGCCCGAGTAGAATTAAATAACAAGCTGTGTTTTTATTGAATTCAAAAAGATAAACCTTTTTATTTGTTAGATCTTTACGAGTGATTTGACTTCAAAAATGTTTACTAAAATGTATGTTTTTCAAAACTTTCAAAATAGTTAATTTAATAATAACAAAATATGTTCTTGAGATGTAACAAACTTTGTTCTGTTTAAAATAAAAAAAAAACTGTGTATCTTCAAATGTCAATAAAATTGTAAATAATTTCAATAAGAGATTTTAACAAAAACAGTTTACTTGACTAACAAAACATGTTACCATCCAACTGATCTCTTCTACTCGGGCAACCTCCCCCTCGAAAAGGGTGGAGTCCATCCGTATTGCAACCCACCCACAGACAGTCAGCCCCTATCTGCCCCGAAGGGGTTACCCGTGTCATGAGTGTGTGTGTTACGAGCCGCTTCAAATTATAAAAAAAGAACGCCATTCAGGGTGCAAATTTGTAGCTTTCGATTAACACCTGTATTCATTAGCCCCGTAGTTTGGACCACGATAGTAGCACAACACGAATAATAGAACCCGAACACGGTTGGGGTGGTCACGAAATATCACTGTTGATTGGTTGGGAGGGGGGTGTAGGTTAGGGGAAGGAGGGGTCAGGTGGAATTAAACTCACGCGATCTGAAATTAGACTACTGTGAAAGGGGTACTTCATCAGGTTGCAACAAACAACAGGTGAAGGCGAATGAATGGCTGATTAGTTGAGCACTCGAGTGGGGTGGGGTATTGGAAATAGTGATTTTGAAACAAAAGCTAGCAATAACTGGAAGCAATCCCAGATTATAATCATATATTCAGCATTATTTATTATTTAAAAATCACTATTAAGCAGTTCATATTAGTGTCATAACAATATAAAATATGAGCAACAAGATCAATGTCTAAAACTTTGATTAAAATTTCGTGCAATATACTGGTCTTTTGAATAATGCCAATGTAAATTTCATTTATATTTGCAAATATTTTTCAAAGTTTATGTCGCCCCCCTTCAAAATCTGCCGAAAATTATAGAGCAAAAAAATATGATTTAAAAAAAAATAAAATTTTAATGGAAATAGATGTCTAATCATCTGAAAACAATTTAAAATGCATTTCCATATTTAGCATGTTTGGGCTCGATTTAAAATATTTTGATTTTGTTTTTTTGTAAAATTCCCATGTACAATACCACAAAAAAAAATCTCGAAAAATAAAATATTCATCAAAACTCAGATATTTTTAAAACAAAAGATTCCAAAACAACTGGGCTGGTGTATAATGCATTGTAAAACCCTTTTTTTCATTTAAATTTTAATACTATGGCTTGTCATTTCAATATTTTTTTTTTGACCCCCCCGACCCCCTTCCTTTTGACTGTTATTAGATTCGAGGTATATAAACTTCAAAAATTATTTGCAACAGACCATTTAATTGAAATTTTACATATTTTTGTATTTTTTAACATAACGTAACCGTTACATTTTTTTAAGGAATTTGTGATACCCTATGTTTCAAAATTTCGGAAATTCTGCTTGAAATTCGAAATTTGTCTTTTTTTAGACGAGGGACAAAAACTTTTAATAAATTTTATAATACAAAAAAATGATACACCAATGAACTACAAAAAACTTCATCACTCCGGTATTACAGTTTCATATCTGATTTTGATCCTAAAATATACCAACAATTTTAATAAATCCTAAATGTCGTATTTTGGTTACTTTGTTTCTAATAATAAAAGTGAAATTATAAACGAATATTATTTTTTCAATACAATCCAGACTCGATTATTCAAAGTTTATTTTTTCCGAAATATTTCAAAATCTTCGAAAAAAGAAACTACGTCTAAAAATATTTTCTATTCGAGCGAATTTTTTAGGTACCTTTTTCTCGACCCTCTCCGATTTTAATGAAACTTTGTAGACATGTTATCCTACGCTTATATAAGCCATTTTGTGTATATGGAGCCAGCTACACTCGATAATGAAATTTGAGAAGGGCATAAGTGTTTTAAATATTTTTGTATTTCGTAATTTAAATATTGCTGTATCTTGAAGCCGTTGCATCGTATCAAAAAGTGGTCAAAGACAAACTTGTAGGAAATTTGACGAGCTTTCCGAAAAAAATACACTGAAAGAAAAAAACAAGCCACTTTCATGAGATATTTGGATTTTTAAGTTTAAAAGTCAAATTTGAAGGTGAGCCCACGATTTTTTTTCGTTCAAAATTTTTGTGAAAATAGCCTAAGATGTTACAAAAAGGCTAACGAAAAATGCAGGATGGAGCAACTCACCTAAAAAAATACAAAAATCATTTACTGAAACTGTTTTTTTGAAAAGTGCTCTAAACCTCAAATTTTTCAAAAACCGAACAAGAGAGTCGATTCTTCAGACAATTTTACATAAAAGTCTCCATATTGAACATTGTCCTAAGTCCAATCCTTGGGAAGTTACAGCGGTTTTAAAAATAAAAATGTAGAAAAAATAGGTTTTTTGATGGTTTTTGGCAATTTCTATATGACAGACTTGATTTTTCAGTCTTGAAAATATTTTTACCGGAAAGCTCGTCCAATTTCCCATAAGTTTGTCTTTGACCACATTTCAATTGGAAAGGAAAATTTGTAATCGTGACTTTGTAATTATATTTTAAAATGCTTGAAAATCTATAAAATGAGCTTGCATTTGAAGATTCTCAATCTTGTTTTTCTCCTGTTTAAAATGCTGGTTAAGCGTGACAACGAGGGCTTCCTTTTCAGAAAATTATATTTAAAAAAATGTAATTTTTCTTTGTTCACTAGAACTAGCAAAGTATTCCATTGATTATATTTTATTTGGGCTTTATTTAGTCATGCGTGTATGTTATATTTATTAGGCATCAAAATCACAGTTTTGTTCGATATTTGAATTAATTATTTTCAATAATAATGCTAAACGACCAAAGTTTCAAATCATGAATGATCATTAAATTTTGCATTTTTTGTTGTCTTATTAAAAAAAAATATGTCCAATTAATATTTTTTGAAGGGTGCATGTTTCGGATAACAATTTCTTAATATTTATTTAAAAAATCCGGGAAAATGCCAGAAAAAGAAGGAAATTCAACATATTCCCAGCCCACTCAGCAGCATATTTAAGGTAAGTTTCGGTTAGCTTTTTTTTTACCGAAAACGGTTGTTTTAATTTACCAAACGGTTCAGCAGTTAAAATTCTGTGAAGTTCACCGAATTCTGTTGAACAAATTAAATTGTGTACACAAAAAGATTTGTTTAACCGAAATCAGAGCAGTCCAGCCTCGATTATCCGAAGTGTCGGTTATCCGAAGGTTTGTATGGGACTTCGGATAATCGAATCATGTACAATTTTTTTTTCGTATTTTTTTCTTGCTTTAAACATCGAATTCGAGTTCTGCGAACCCAATTTAATTCAAATTTGAATGGCAGAATGCCTATAAAATTGATAAATGCATTTTTTTTCAATATTTCAACATCGCTATTTTGGCCGCCATCTTGGATTTAAATAATCTTAATCACTTTAGAGTAGTTAAGGGGTCAACAATCAAAAATAAGACAAAGGAATTTTTTTCATGATTCGATTATCCGAAGTGAAATTTTGCCAAGGCCTTTGGATAATCGAGTCTGGACTGTAGTTGTGAAATCGGTAAAATTGGTTAACAAAATAAACTAAATTTAATCGAAAATCGGTTTAACGGTGAATAGTAATGAACTTTGTTAACGAATTTCAGTCAGTTTTTATGAAATTCGTTAAATAAGTGTGTATGATTATTCTGTATTACTTGTTTTTTTTTGTATTTTGTTTATTAAATTTAAAAAAAGTACCAGTCTGAGATTTGAATTTTATGAATGCATAAACTGATATCATTATTGTTTCCAACACTGTTTTCCTTACTCTTTATTTCCTCCTTATATTTTCCTTACTTCAATTGGTTAAAGAATTGTTTTCAATCTTCATTTTTATTTAAAATATGAATATATATGTATACATTTTAGTTGATATATTTAAGAAAATCTTTATTTGTTTGTAAAAAGTGAAAAAAACTTCTCTCACACCCCATTCGCGCTCATCCGGGATCATCACACATTGTTGGGTGAAATTTCCGCATTTGTGCATTTATTAGATGAACTTGAGCATGCACCTGCCGGGTGCAGTGGCCCAAGTGCAAAACGTGTTTGAAGTTGAAAATGAGTTGTGACGACCACACCAGAAGCCCGCCACATCACACCACGCAAACCAGGCGTGTGCCAGCATGTACTTCAACTTCACGGGATGCCATACATTGTGTTTTTACAGGATTGTGTTGATTTTGTAGACTTTTGTTTTGAATTTTGAATGCTTTATATTTTTTTAAATTTCAGCATAATCAAGTTTTTAGACTATACATTTTTTAAAGTCGTAGATTAAAAAATTGATCAAACCCTGTATCAAAAAACCACACACACTCCCTCCGAGCTAGGAGGTGACTGCAATTGCATGCGTGATTTGATGCATTTTCGAGAGTTGTTGATCGTTGTGGTGCACTGCACGCAAAGGTGCGGTGAAATTCAAATACACAAATCATACACCCGCCCAGTAACATGGCGCAATAAACTTTGATAAAAAGTGCAATTTGGAAAACAAGCAGCGAAAAAAAAATCGAAATTGCAATCCACTTCACCACGGATGCAAATTGCGCCTGCACCACAACAACATTTTTGAGCGTGTATTGCACCGTGCACACTTTTGTTCGAATGTGGTCCGGAAATTTTGCGACCCAACCTCAATGCCAGAGACAACTTTTTCGATTAAAGTTTCTCTCTCTCTCTGCAGATGTGTGCGTTGGCAGAGGTCACGCTTTTGTTCGTGACATTGAATTGAGACAGATGTGCTTAAAGGAAATGTTGCAGTTTGTGTTTGAAAAGAGATTTATTTGACAGTTTAAAAGTTTTTTGGGATATGATTGCTGGTTTCGCTAAATTTTTGTATATGGTAATCGAAAACAAACTAAAATTTAAGAAACCTTGCGTCTCTGGCAATCTTTAAATAAAATCGGTGTAAAACATTCCGAACGTTTCTAACTAAATTCTTTTTAAAAAATAATGGATTTTTGAATTGATGGATAATGTTTTTTTCGACATTCCTCGAATGTCGAGTTCCTTGGCCAAAACAATTAGACCCGTATTTTTTTTTGTTTGGTGATTAGGGTGATCCTATCAAAATACCAAACCAACCAAAAAATGCAATTTTTGCAGCTTTCGCAAAAACAACATTCTTTAAAAAATCATACCCCCGAAATGGGTGAACTAATTTTAGCTCGCCACATTTCAAAAGAAAGGAGTTATAAGGAAAAAATGCTAAGAAATTTTGAAAAGCTTGCTGAATACACAAAAAGATCAAATGAAAACTTTGTTTTATGATTTGAAGGTCTCGGGACCAAAGGGCACACAGCTGAAAATATATTTTTAAAATGATCTTTAAAGAAGTTTTATGTGAAATATTGAAAAATTGTTACTTTCAATTAACAGGATTTTACGATTTCCTGAAATAAAATTGGGGTTCGGTTCATCAATCGAACTAAAGTACTGTGCTTCTCCATCGAAATTATTTCCCAGAACATTTTGCTGGAGTCCCAGTGGGCCTAAGATGGCGGCCTTCAATATTATTTTTCGGTTTAAAACGACAAAATAATCAGTCTGGAGTCATTTTCTTAAGAAACTTGTTTAGAGATACACCACGTTCAATTATTAGTTGTATGTTTTTAGAACAGTTGAAGTGAGCGCACGGCGTGTTTTCTGGGCAACCTTAAGGAGAAAAAATAGTCACCGCTACTTACAAATGTGTTTTATAGGAAATTTTCTCAGCTTTCCAATGCTTCTAAGAGCGAAATGTTTCATCGGGAAAGTTCTGAGATATCTATTTTTTATTTTTTTTTGTTCTAAATTCCTTTATTATTTATTGGAAAGTTTTTAATATCAGTTCAGGAAACTTGTCAAATGATGTCAGTTCAGGAAACTCATCAAAGTGTGCAAAATAAGACAAGAAACAACTTTGTAGAAGGTTGCAAATCGCTAAACATTTTTAAAATTAAGTTTAACCGAGTTTTTTGATAAGGGAGATTTATTAAGAAATAAAATTCATAAAACCGTATTAAAAAATATTGTTTACAAAAAATAAAAGATAATTAAATAATTTGTGTGTACAAATATCACGTGTACAATCGATACAATCGATTTCTTGCAGGTTTGAGATTGTTAAGGTTATTTTATTTGATTTTATGAATAAATATTATATTTCCTTAACCAAACATTAACATGTTTTATACTCGAAATTGAACTAAAATTTACTGGAGAAACACTTTTCATGAGTTTAAAGAGATTTTTACGGTTTTTTTTAATGAAGTGATCAAGGAATTAGCAATGTTGTAAAAGTCTTACAAATCTTATGTTTTAAAAACGTTTTACAAATACTTTGATTTTTGTTTAAATAGTTTGGAATGAAAGCTTTTGTTTGATTTTTTTCTGTTAAATAATATTTTATTTTTGTTTAAACCAAAAAAAAATTGTGACGGTGTATTCAACATTCAGAGTTAAAAAACACAAATTTTACTTCTACTTTTAAATGCATTTTCATCAGTAATTTTTTTTCGCTGTTTTATACTGATGAGAATATGACATTTGAAGCATGCAACAGCAATTTGTAGTACATTTTCGATTTTAAATCATCTCTTGTATCAATGTTTCCGGTTCATATTCACTTACAGAAATATCATATTTATTCATTAAAATCAAATAATAACCTTAACAATCTCAAACCTGCTAAACTCGATTGTATCAGTTCAATTAGAGCATACAAATAATATTTGTTCACAAAAACTATTTAATTATCATTAAATTCTTGTAAAAATATTTTTAAATACGGTTTTATGGTTTTAATTTCTGAATTAATCCCACATATTTAAAAACTCTGTTAAAACATATTAAAACAATTTTCCAAATATTTAGCGATGTGCAACCTTCTACAAAGTTGTTGTCTGTCTTATTTGGCACATTTCAAAGAGTAAATGACACATAAAACACATCATTTGACAAGTGTCTAGAACAGCTTTTAAAAAGTTTCCAATGAATAGTAAAGGAATATAGAACAAGAAACTTAAAAAAATTGATATCTCAGAAATTTTCCGATGAAACATTTCGTTCTTAGAAGCATTGGAAAGCTGAGAAAATTTCCTATAAGACACATTTGAAAGTAGTGATGACTATTTTTTCTTGAAAAGTTTGTTCTAGAAAACACGCCGTGAGCGTGCCGCGAAAGCCGTCACGAAAAAAAAGTTTCCCATGCAAATTTCGAGTTGCGTATTTAATGGGCGGACTCCGACGAGGCCCACTGGCCATCTGTCGGTGAATACGCGCAACTCACGAAACTGTCATCTTAGGGTCCAGCTGGTTTACGTAATAAAAAAAAAAATACAGCTAAGTTTTGAAGGAGGAATCATATTGAAAAGTTTAATACCATTTGGATATTCTCAATAAACCAACACCACCTTTTTGACCACCATCTTAAATTGAATTTCCAGGTAACTTTAGAGCATTTTTGGGTTCAAGTTTGAGTATCACAAGAAAAAAAAAATTTCGTGATTTTATGTTTTGAAGCTCAATGAAAAATTCACTTTTAACATATATTTTTGGTTTTATGTGTTTTTGTACCAAATGTTTTTTTTTTTAATTTATGTCTGAAAAAATATATTTATTTAAAAATGTTGCACAAAAAATGTCTTCTTTGCTAATTTATTTTCATCAATTTCTAAAAAACAATTTGCTTCATTCCAAATAGAAACCTAGTTTTTTATCAATCGCTTCGTTGGAAGTAAAAACCAATCAAAATGTAATATTTGAATCACTCTGAACTGAAACAATGTATGATTTTCCATGAAAAACCATTAGTCAAAATTATCGCGCTTCGCATTTGTCCTCTTTCCTTAAGGGTTCCCTTCATTGTAACGGTGGTTAAATCCCTTCATATGGAGTTTCGAGGGTTAATTGTCAATTGTTCAACTCAATAAAAAAAAAATCAAGTAATATTCTCAAGTACAAAAACTTTTGTTTTATTCAAATCACTGAAAGGTGCACAATCACCTCTCGTCAGTAATTAATCTACCCCAGGGGGTTAATCAGTGTCGAGGCCGTTCCGATATACTGCCGGCAGGAACATTCGACCAAAATTGATTACCGGGAAATTCCGGAAAAACCTTAATTGAAAGCACACATCCAGCGCGCATGTGGTCGCGTTGTTATTTAATTTTAATTGGTTTTCCCGGTGCGGTTTACAGCCGCGGCTCAATTGTTACGGAACCGGTGGGATGAGCAGTAAAATTATGTGATTCTGGGTAAAATATAATTCAATTCGATAAGTGTGAATTATGAGGTGTGCTCTTTGAAATTCCTGGAAGCTAATATTCATTGAAGCCTACATTAAGGCTTTTCACGAAATTCCCGCTAGATGTCACTAGTTTACAAAAAAAGAGATAACTCTAACTCACCAGAGAACGAGATGATGGTGTTGACCTGAACCGGGTGCACGGGTTCTCCGTCGGTTGCGATCACGGTCAGGCCGTGTCCTTCGATGGTGACCTGGGCGGGGCAAACCGAAGCAAACGCGTTGATCATACGGAACCGGTAGCGACGGCCGGGCGTGATGGTGAAGATCTCCAGCGGGGTGTTGGTCATGAAGCCGGTGTTGGGATCACGGAATTGGCCCTTGCCGTTGATGAGCAGCGATTCGGGATCCTGGCCGGTGTTGACGGCCAGACGACCCGGGTAACGTTCGGCGGCGTCCTCGTGGAGCCAATCGCTGACGAGCATGATGTGGGTGGTCAGATCGAAGTCGTACAGGTGGGAGTTGGGATCGCGGGATGGGGGTTGGCGGACGACGATGCTACCGTACAGACCGTCCAGCTTTTGGAGACCGGTGTGAGCGTGCCAGAAGTGGGTGCCGGCGTTACCGGTCCATTGATATCTGAAGAGGAGGGGAAGAAAGAATAAGTTATTTTATTTTTGCCTTCCTCACCTCACTGAGGCAAGGCTATAAAATCACTCGAAAAATGAACTTCTTAAATACGGCTCCTAGATATACCTTCACGTATACCTATCGACTCAGAATCAAATTCTGAACAAATGTCTGTGGGGATGTGTGTAGACATGATTTTTTTTCCACACGATTATCTCAGAACTGGCTGAACCGATTTTGGCCGGATCCGCCTTATTCTGTTCGTTTTGGGGTCCCCTAAGACCCTATTAAATTTTATTCTGTTTAGTGAAGTACTTTTAAAGCTATGCCAAGAAAAAGTTTTTTTGCAGCTACAAAAAAGGGTGATTTTTGCATAACCTCAAAGGCCGGGTCTTTTTGCTTACGCGAGATTCGCGCAGCATGCGTAGGGATTTTGGTCTGAGCGGGGGATTGGCAGCCACACCCCCTTGCATGCGTATCGCCCGGTTGCCACATTGCTTAAGCTGTATCTGCGTCTCTTCTGGAAAAATTCTGTAATAATTATGTTGCTGCATCATTTTGTCTCGACAAAGATTTACTCGAACTTTTTACTGAAATATATAACTCATGAGACTTTTCTCCTTTATTTTGGAGAGTTGGTAAAAAAAAGAGTTGAAAATTGCTGTTCAAGTAAAACCAATAATTATAAAAAATAAATGAAAAAAAAATAAAAAAAACTCTTAAATTAATTTGTAAATACAACCTAAAATACAACATGAATGCGAGGAAGGCACCAACCACCTTAAGGTGGATTAAGTAACGTTTTTATTTATTTGCGTTTAAGGAAGAAGGAATAAGTGAATTTCAATGTTATTTACTATACGTTTTATTTCAAAACTCGTTTTTTAATCTTTAATTTTTATTTTATTGTTAATGGTAAATCGATCAATACTTTGCAAAATAAATAAAAATCATAAGAGGCTCTAGGCTTGTGAAGGATTTTTGAAGCTTTTAACAGATTTTAGATTAGGTTTTAGATTCAGATTCTCCGACCAATCTTCGATTTGCGTGAAACTTTGTTCTAAGGGGTAATTTTGGTCCCAAATCACGAATCCGAGTTCCATTTTTTGATATCTATGACGGTGGGGCGGTACGGCCCCTTTCATTTTTGAACATTCGAAAAAAGATGTGTTTTTCAATAATTTGCAGCCTGAAATGGTGATGATTTGAAAATTCGGTGCCAAAGGGACTTTTATGTTAAATTTGACGTTCGATTTGATGGCGTACTCAGAATTCTAAAAATACGTATTTTTAATCGAAAAATTAAAATAAATAGAAAAATAGTTTTAAAACATCTACCATTGTTCATTACTCGACTTTTAAAAACTGGAACATGTAATTTTTAGGGAAATTTAATGTACTTTTCGTATCTGCACACAGAAGGGTTACTTTAAAAAATGCTTTCTTGAGAAACTGATACTTAACATATTGATGGCATTTATGTATAAACATTTTTTAACATTAACGAAGCACGATAAAAAATTACCAGTTAAACAAAAAAAAAGTAATACATTGTGTGACAAAATTACTTTAAAAACGTGTAAACTTACACAATTTTTCCTGTGATTACAATTTTACAGATAAATTGCGTAAAAGTTCCATAAAAGGGTAAAATTACACGCTTAATTTGTCACCTTCCAGATTGACTATTTTATTAAATGTGAACACAGAAAAATCCTTAACTAAATGGAGTGTTTAAAATTGAATTTGTTGAAAAATTTATATTGAACACGAAAGGAGGTAAAAATTTAAATAACACACAAAAAAGAGGTAGTATTACAGATTCTCTGAAATAAACCTCAACAGTAAAATGGTTTAATTTTAGATGGTTGATACTACCTCTTTTTCGCATAAATGTTACCTTAATTTATGTTTAATAAGTAAAATCACACAGCAAATAAAATAGTAATCCAGCTGCGTGTAAAAGGCCTGGGTGTAAAATAAATTTTGCATTATTTTATGAAATTCTGTGTAATATTACACCCCAAAATATGTAGCCCATCAGTATGGAAAAACCTATTTGACAGAAATGTCAAGCTCACATATACGTTTATCCTTTCCTTTTTTCATCGGTCTAATGGCCGAGCGGGCTAAGGCGCCAGTCCTTACTGTTGGTGCTGGGTTTGAGTACCGTCGGTTGCAATTTTTTTTTGTGTTTACAAAAATTGTACATGCAGCGTGTAATATTAAGTGTCTTTTTTGACGAAGGTGATGTGCATGCTTTTACATGCGATTTTACCATCGGAGTTTTTGCTGTGTACACATTTCATTTTCAAGACAAGACACACTTTTTAACACAAAGTCTGTAAAAACTGACAGATTTTATTGCCATCAATTCAAGATATCAATAAACTACTTGTGTAATCAATGCTCTTCATAAGTTATCAATTTATCGCTTGGAGATGTCTAGTCTAGTTTCACAAAACATTGAAGAAAAATTTATCGCAAAAATATTTAAAGTTTGATGAAACCAAGCGTATTTTTTTCTCAATTTTTTAAAAACATTGTTTAATTTAGCATTAAAATTGCGCATGAGTACATAAAAAAGATAACAAATTGTTGAAGCTATTAGACAACTTCAAATCAAGATTCTTCAATCTTACATTTTAATTTTCTTCAAACATTATTTAAAAAATCTAATACAGAGACAAACATCGTTGAAATCATAGATACTCCTTTTGTAAATTGCTTTTTGAATATCTATTTATTCATAGACATCACATAATACCACTTGTTGTCTCAGTGATGTTTTTAATAAAATCATTCCAAATTGTTTAATTAAACTTCTGGTTTGATAAACTAGGGCAGAACACATTGATGTGGCCAAATATTATGGATTGAAAAAATAATAAATCAACAGGCAGTACTGAAAAACATCCAAATGAGCTGTAAGCTATGAAAAGTCAAAGGAAGCTTGGGGTAAGATTTTAAAGTATTTATTTGTCCTTTTACAAACACTTTTATTGTTTTAGATTGTGGATTTTTTTTTGTATTTCTTTGGATCTGAATTATCTTTGTCAGTAATTTCTGCCTTCAAATTGAAAAAAAGAATAAAAAAATGATAGTAACTCAGAGACCCATTTTCATATAAACTTATCAACTCAGAATCGGAAGAAAAACTAAACACTTGAAAAATAGTCAAATTTTGGAAGGTTGAATAACGTAATGGTTGAATATTACCTCTTCTCGATTTAATCTTACTTCAATTTCTGTGGATTATGTGAAATTACATGCTGAAAGATGTAAATATACAATTTTATTATGGTAATGTTAACGATGACACAAAATCTTTCCTCATTCCCAGATATAAAATTACCAAGGTTTAATTTTGGAACGTTTTTATGCAATTTTACCTGAATTAATTAGAAAATGATGAAAATTTAATCAGTCCCAGATTAAAATTTCACATTTTTTACACTGAATCTTTTATGATTGATTGTGTGTTAAAAATGTGTAATTTTACGTCAGGGGCTGCACAGTAAAAAAATTATAGTAATATTACATCTGGGAATGAGTACATCTTTTATGTCAAAAAATGTGTAATTTTGCCTCTTAAAATGTGTAAATTTACCACGTTTCCGTTGTAATGCCTCCATTTCAGTCTAAATTAATAAATAAATAAAATCTAAATCATAAAAGAAGTCATATCAAACCTTCCACTTTTACACAATTTTTCGCTGTGTGATGAAATTTTCATTGATTCCTATTTTTGAAAGATTTTTGATTTAAGATTCAAAAGGTGTGAGACTTTAAATAATGATTGAGAAATTTTTAGTTCAATAATTTTCGATATCTGAACAGTTCAGAGATTCTGATTTTTTGAATCATTGAATTGAGATATTAAGTGATTGATTTATGAAGATTAAGAATAAAATTAAAAACATCACATTTAATTCCACTCACCTGAAAGTATTTCCCTGCTGGATGGGGCACTGCGTCACAAACGGCACACCGTCGTAGTACTGCGTTCCCTTCTGCCACAGTCCGTGCCAATGAATCGTCAACTCCATACCCTCCATGTGGTTCTCCACATCAATGACCACCTTATCGTTCTCGCACACCTGAATACTCGGCCCAGGAATCATCCGGTTCGCCGTCAGGATACCACGCTCAACTCCATCGGCCAGCACGCACTGGCAGTGACTCCACACGGTGTTGGTCGCGTTCGGGGTGCACACCTGGCAGGCACTGCGGAGAAAGAAGGAGGTCAGTTTTGGATCTGTTGAATTTCGGTAGTTAGATGACACTTACGCTCCCAGCACGGTGTAGTACTCGACGGTGAAGTGGTAGTAGCAGATCCTCGGCGGTTCTCCCTCGCGGCAAGCGCGGGCACACTCGTCCGGGGCGGACAGGCTGGGATTGCGGCGCAGTTCGGCGGTCGCGCTGGTGCTAAAGTCCAGATGGCGGAACGGTGACCGGGGGTTCGGGTTGGCGATCGAGGGGAACCCGCTGGCCAACAGGGGACTGCTGCTGCTGGGTCGTGGCCCCGAGCTTAGTGGGAGGGCCGAAGGGCCGGTTTTGCCGAAGGAAGGGTGCGTCTGGACGAGACCGTGCGTGGCCTGGAAGTAGTTCTTGGCGGCGGGCAGGGAGTCGGAGATGTGCGAGTTCCACCAGGACGAGGCGGGCGTCTGGTCGGCGGAGATTTTGTCTTCTGTGAAGCGAGAATTGAGAAGGAGGTTAGGACTAGATAGTCATGTGAACTTAAATTAGCATAATGATTCAGCTGGAGGTAAGAGAGTGCCAAACGGAGTCATGTTCTCGCAGTGATAACAGGGTTGGTGCTAATTAGACGGTGTGACCGGCGCTGCTGCTGCTGCTCTGTACGGAGGCTGTAATCAAGAGGGGACCTGTTGACCGAAGTCAGGTCGACTCGATTGGAAAACGCCTTCAGGAAATGTGAGTGCTTAGTCATTGGACTCGAACCATTCAAATTGGTCCAGTTGAGATCACGTTGAGCTATGTGTAAGCGGAGACCGGAGGGGGTCTAGTTGTGGACACCCCCCACCTCGCCCATTTTACAAGCTATTACGGCATTCGTTGCCGGCACAGGTCGTAGGACGTGTCATGGGAACATTATTGGAGCATGGGAACCATTGGAAGGGTGATATCCAATTTGTACTATAAAGATGGTCAACACAGCTTTTACAAAGCGGTGCATATCGCCCTTAACATCCCAATAGAGGAACCTCTGTTCGTTTCCCAGGCAACCCCGCCCAAGGTAACCCAGCATGCAAAGCAGGTGTTGGCCTGAACTGCTATTGGATGTCGAAGCTCTCCAAGAGTAGAGTTTGTTGTTGTTGTTTTTGCAACCTTTCGCAAGCTTCAGCAACGAGCTATTGATCAGCCCTCAACTCTGTGTGAAATCCAAACCTGGAGCGTTACGATGATGCTGACGGTTAGCTTCCCAAACTAGGAAGGATGAATCCCTGGGGGAAATCCCTAAATCACGTAGATACCTACTGAGAACCACTTTTGTTTCCTTCTACAGACAAAGACTATCAACGTAATTTATAGATGTCCCCCCTCAACTGGTGCATATGTTGCTCTCCACCTGCAAGAGCGGAATTGCAACTTGCACTTGCATTCGGTTGCAAAAGCCAGCAGAAGAATCATCGGATTTGTTCGAGTGCTCGAATATGCAAAACGTTCCTGAAGGTGACGTGTAGTGAACCCCCTCCTCTATTCAACCACGTGGTTGCTTGCACGTTACCTTATTGCACATGCAAATAGCAAATCCGAGCTCTTTTCGCAATTGATTACGGTTCCCACGTATGGTTATTTATAGTAGCAACAGCAGCGCCATGGCTGAGTCGACTGCACACTGCACTGCTTGTAGACTATGGGAAGAACGAGGTCTTCGGGTGATTTTGCCGGGTGCACCTTTTGTGGAGAGTGTGGGGTAAGCTAGATTAAGGTGAAACGGGAGGCCAGTTTTTGGACCACTTCTGTTCAGTTTAAATCAATTTCTGAACTCGACAGACTGCTTGCTTTCTTTATATTTAGCGTCTCCAGCAGAAAGAACTAATTTCCAAAAAACTCGAGTCGTGGTGTCAATATGGCGCTGTCTTCCCGTATCACCTAAAGAAATTTATAAAAAAATGCCCAAAATGGGAATAACTTTGTTTTTTTAAGCTTGTCTTATTTGAAAAAGATTTTTTAGATCAGTAATGACAAAACAAAAATGAAAAAAAAAGAAAATGATGGCTAAAACTTTCATAAAAAAATATTTTTGCTATTTCAACTAAAATTATAAATTGTAGGAATTTTTAAAATATTAGAAACTATATTCAAATTCTGTTAATATTTTAATCGAAAAGATGAGAAAATTTCACAAAAGTTTAATTTTTTGACACAAAAATTCAATTCATTGAAAAATGAGGGATATTTGGGTAGCACTTAGAAATATATTTTTTTCCTAATTTTCGTTCTTTGAAATACTCATTTACCAAAGATCAAATTGACAAGGTATAAAAAAAAATTATAGAGAATTTTCTCAACTACAGTCCAGACTCGATTATCCGAATCCTCGAATCACAAACAAAAACAATGTTTTCTTTTTTTTCTATTTTCATTGTTTTTTACATCAAATTCGAGTTCTGCATCCCCATTTTAGTCAAATTTGAATAGTTGATTGCTTATTAAATAATAAAATGCATTTTTTTTCAATATTTCGTCTCCGCCTTATTGGCCGCCATCTTGGATTTAAAAATTCTTAATCACTTTAGCGTAGGTTAGGGGTCATGCTTAGGCTCGACAATTAAAAATAAGACAACATTTTTTTTTGTGATTCGGTTATCCGAAGTTTTGATTATCCGAAAGGATTTTTTTTCCAAGGCCTTCGGATAATCAAGTCTGGACTGTTTTTGGAAGTATTATTTTTCGGAGTTGGATGAGGATGGACACATTTTTTTATGTTCAATAAAAAATTTACTTGATAATAATTATGACTTGAAAACGGTAATCCTAATCAAAATGTCAAAAATATGCATTTCGTATGCCAATTGATTTTTACACCCAAAAATGATTTAAAAAAAGTTTTTTCCAAACTTTTCAAAAAATTATCAAAACATTGAAAATCATTTAGTAGTAAATCCTAGTACAATTTTGATTTGAAGTTATTGTTTCTCCAGGTTGAGGAGGGCAAAAAAACTAAATACCAATTTAAAAAAAAAAATTTCGTGTACTTTTTTTTCGAAAAGTTCTAAACATAACCTAAAACTTCTAAAAAAAACAAATCGATTGGAAAATCCCTTCTCAAGATTCGTTTTTTTTTGCATGGATAGTTGCAAAGTTCATATGGATACTTGTATGGAGAAACAAATTATGCAAAATTGCTTATTTGGACATAACGAATCGATGGACAGAGGATCATCCAAGCCAAGAAATACAACATTGAAAATCGCAGAATATTGCGATAAGCTAATTGCTTTTGAATATTAAAAAATATTAGAATCGGCCTATTTTTTGAAAGGTAAAAAATGTTTTAAGGCTATTGCAAATTTTATTTATTTTTTTCAATCCTTTAAAAAAATCTCAATAAAATCTCGCTGTAACTGTATTTTGATCAAATAGTCCACTTTTGGACCTTTTGCAAATTTTGAATTTTAGGACCGATGATCAGAAAAGACATAAAACGTTAGAAAAAAAATATTGTAGCTTCTTTGTTTTTTTTTTTGTAAATTTTTGGTAGTAGAATAACATAAAATAATTTTAAATTTTAAATAATCGGAATTAAAAATGTCGATTTCTGGAAAATTAACTTTTTCTAAGATTTGTCATTTTGTGCTGTCAAGCGCATAGTTTTCATAATTTCGGCAAAAAACTGAGCCATTTGCCTATAAAATATCATCTTTTGAAATTATTTCTAAAACTGGAATTTGTTTGTTAGTCTAATCCAATCTAAAAACAAACGCATCCAGTCTGATGAAAGTATGAAAGTCTATTTTTTGTCAATATGAAGAATTACAATCATCCGAAAACACTCGCGATTTTTTTAAATAATTTAGGCGGCTAGCCCTACTGTGTTGTGTTTATCGCAGAGAGGATTCTAGAATAGAACCACATTTCACAGAATCTATATAAGAGGAAGGATGCGTGGACATACCGTACTAAACGCTTCAGTTAGATTGTTAGACATTTAAATAACAATGCTGGCAGATCTTTTAGAATAGAAATTACAATATAAACGCTTCATAAAACATTTCTCAAAATTACCAAAGAAGAACAATTCGACTCTTACCATAATTATTCCAACAGAAAATTCAAAATTAATTTGGCCAAATATAGAAAAATCTGCATTCTTACATTTGAAAATGCTTTTTGATATAATCTTACAGCAGAAACTACCTTTGAATATCAACTCAAAAAAATAAATAACAATATTTTTTTTAAAAGATCAAGCAGATGATCGTTACACCCCACTCCACCCTCCCTCTCCGAGTAATGTTCCAACCCTTGCATTTGCCTGTGCCAAGAACTTGAACACGGGCAGTGTGAGCGAACACTCTCGTACACCCTGTGAGCAATCGCCGGTGATGCCTTCACCACTCAGCGTCGCGTCACATCAACTCATACTCTCACTCACTCACTCGGGCTGCAACTTTGCAAAATTGAATTCATGTGAGAATTTGCATCACACACAATGCTCTTTTGGACCGTTTAAATTGGATTGGATTGGAATTTGAAGAACTGTTCTGGGTCTGAAACCATTTCGGAAATGACTAATGGAAGTGCATTTCAACAGGTGTCTCATTCAGGATTTGGAAGCCTTTCACTGAAAATTAACGAGGACAACTGCCCAGGATGAAGCTTATCTGGTTGGCTCGATCTCAATCGATCATGATACATTCTGGGGCCCACGTCTCGGACCAGGTGAACAAAAACAATGACTCCGTGTCAGGCCGGATTTGATTTATCGTTTCAATTTCTTCCAATACGGACTTCATCTGGATTAGTGCGCGAGTAGAATAGAAGCAAAAACTGCCATACACGAGCTTTATTTACCCAGAGAACTTAACTCATGCTCGGTCAGCCGGCTTAGTCATAGCTGCTACTAATCCGCGCGCGCTCGTGATCATTCGTACTAATGGTGAAGGTCTACCAGGTCTCTCTATAGAGACGGTTCATTCCCGGAGGGGACTTGAAAAGGCGTTGCCGCCACCCGCCCGAACCGTTTAGGGACTGATGATTGGTTGTAATAATTGTTATTGCATTTTATAAAAGGTATTTCGCCGTAATAAATTAATAGTGGTAGCACAAGCACTAGAAAAAAAACTGATCCAAACAGTAGGGCCGGCTTTTGAAGTTTGGAGTTTGATTGATGGAATCGCCTCTGGGGTGGTGAAGTCGTGAGAACGAATTACGAGCATTGGCGGCGCCGGTTCTAAGAGTTGAGAGTATGGGAAATATAAATATGTGCTGTTCTACAACGATCAGCTTTTTCCGATCAGCAGTATGTTATTACTTCATTAGAATCGGGCTTCACTTCCTTATGCGTGCCTGCCGGGAAATTTGCATACTTTGTCTTAGGAAATTAACTTTATTAGATTGAAAGGGATATGCAAAGGTAGCAGTTAGTCATTGAAATGATCTTTACATAAATCTGCATTTTTTTGCATTTGCATTTTAGCATCACCTCAACATCGCCTACACAAATAGAAATCTTTTTTTAATGAAAAATAGTTTTTTTTTCGAAATTTTGAGTATTGGTCGTTCAATTTTACACAAAAGTTTCTTTGTCACCAAAATTCTATCCCTTCACGATTTCGAGCTCCAAATCACTGAAAAACGTGTCAAAATCTTCATAATCTTCAAAATCTTCAAAATCTTCAAAATATTCAAAATCTTCAAAATCTTCAAAATCTTCAAAATCTTCAAAATCTTCAAAATCTTCATTATCTGATAAAACTAAGTAAAAATCTCAGTAAATCCTAATCCCTTCTAGTAAAAAATACCCTTCATTCAGTAAAACAACAACAACAAAGATTTCTGGGAAATTTTTCATTCTGGAAAACGGTTTATTTTGGGCAATTGGTCATTCTGGGAAATGGGATTCTTTGGATTGGGATAGAACCGAAATGATTTCAAAACTATTTAGCAATCATATGGATTTCTGAGTATTTTTAAAGTTCATTTTCAGAATTGATTAAGATTTGTTAAAAATTAAAGTCAGTAATGAGAATAAATTGACAAGTTGCATGAATGAATAAGGTCGGAAGTGGGGAAATAAAAAAATCTAAATTCAAAAATATTAAAAGTTTACAAAAAATGAAAATGATGACTCATAAATTTGAAGATCTTTTAAAAGTTTTATGAGCTATAAATCTGATTAATATTATTTTTAGTTTTTTCATTATTGCAAACATAAGCAATTCTTTAAAAAGTTGAATGAGAAAAATGCTGAACTTGAACAGATTCTTGAAAAATATCAAGTATTGGTAATTTTTATGAGAGTGTTTTACATTCTTACGTATGGATCATTCCGAGTTTTAAGAAAAAGGATGAATTCAGACATTAAAAAAGTTTATTTTTCTATATATGTTCTTGTTTCTGTGATTTAAATGTAAGTTTTATTTTTTTTTCTAATTAATATCAATATTTTTCAAACTTTATGTCGGTCCGAAAAATCAGGGGAAATAAAACTATTTTTTCAAAAAACTTAAAAAATTTCATGAAAACAGAAATCTAATCAACTGAAAACAATTTGAAATTAATTTTCCTGCATTAAAAATCATATTTGGGTAATTCTCCGCCAACTCACACAGCAGTTGCCCCGACCCCTCTTCAATTTGCGTGAAACTTTGTCCTAAGGGATAACTTTTGTCCCTGAACACGAATCCGAGGTCCGTTTTTTGATATCTCGTGACGGAGGGGCGGTACGACCCCTTTTATTTTTGAGCATGCGAAAAAAAGGTGTTTTTCAATAATTTGCAGCCTGAAACGGTGATGAGATAGAAATTTGGTGTCAGAGGGACTTTTATGTAAAATTAGACGCCCGATTTGATAACGTACTCAGAATTCCGAAAAAAAACGCATTTTTCATCGAAAAAAACACTAATTTTTTTTTAAACTCTGCCATTTTCCGTTACTCGACTGTAAAAAATGTTGGAACATGTCATTTAAAGGGAAATTTAATGTACTTTTCGAATCTACATTGACCCAGAAGGGAAGGGAAGGGATCATTTAGAACAAAATTTTTCATTTTAAAATTTTGTGTTTTTTCTTACTTTGCACGGTTATTTTTTAGAGTGTAATAATGTTTTATGAAGTTGTAGAGCAGACAATTACAAAAATTTTGATATATAGACATAAGGGGTTTGCTTATAAACATCACGAGTTATCGCGATTTTACGAAAAAAAGTTTTGAAAAAGTTGGTCGTCGTTATTCATGCCCGTTCATGGTCAGCCGCGACAGACACGGACGACGAAACAAAGAGAAACGCAAAAAGTAACTTTTTCAAAACTTTTTTTTTTCGTAAAATCGCGATAACTCGTGATGTTTTTAAGCAAACCCCTTATCAAAATTTTTGTAATTGTCTGCTTTACATTTTTGTAGAACATTGTTACACTCTAAAAAATAACCCTGCAATGTTAGAAAAAACACGAAATTTTCAAATTACCCTTCTGGGTCAATGTAGATTCGAAAAGTACATTAAATTTCCCTTAAAATGACATGTTCCAACATTTTTTACAGTCGAGTAACGGAAAATTGCAGAGTTCGTCGTTAAAAAAATTTCGTCGTTACTTGAATTGATATTTTAAAAACTAATGATTGCAAATCAACTGGCTTGTTTTTTTTTTTAAATTTAATTGCTCCCTTTCCCCCCCCCTGAATATAATCAACACAAAATTGAATTGATTCAACACTGGAATTTTGTTGTTTCAAATCGGTACATTTTGTTGTATTTAAGCGGTATTTTTGTTGAATCTACCCTCAGTATTGTTGAATAAATTTTGACGTTCAAAATCAATTTTTGTAGAAACAACGTTGATTTTTTGTTGAAATAATTCAGATTTTATTCAATTTAAGACAAGAGATCTAGTTGAAACAGCAACAAAAAATATATTGAAATAATAATTTTTATTATTTATTGAAATTAGATTTTTTGATGAGTTTACTTATGAAACAGACATAATTTCCCGATTCTTGAACACTAACTTCTCGAACTACGCAAAATTTCTTCCACGGCTGGCAGACAGGTCACTGATTGCACAAATCATGTGGACGGTCAACGGGACCGAGGCATGGACCGAAGCAAACGGACCCCGAAGATGGAACCAATGAACTTGCAACTAGCCGACTATCGAAACCAGATTATTTTGACAGAAAAAGAGCACGTGTAAACAACAATTACTTTTAATTGAATCAAAAAACATGGTAGAGTTGATTTAATTGATTTGTGTGTAGAATCAACCCAAAAATTCTGTTGTTTTTCCAAAACAGTGTTGACAAAATCGAGGGTGTTAATTCACCGCTAAATTCTGAGTTGTTTCAATTGGATTTGAGATTAGTTTCAACAAAAAACCGATAATTTCAATCAAAAAAATATTTTGTTGATTCAAACAGGCCTGATTTTTTTGCGTGCATCGACTTTGTCCAGAGTCGAGGGACATAGACTTAAAAAATATATGCAACCACCTTTTTTATTCATGATCGGTTAGATTTTCGATAGTTTTCACATTTTTTTTTCAAATATGAGCAGTTCCATAACAGTTTAAAGAAAAATACTATTATATCGGATGTGGCTATAGTTTTGAATTTATCAATGTCGAGTCTCATTCGATTTTGTTATTTATTTGGTTATCATCATAACAAGAATAATGCTGTCCTTACACAAAAAATCTACTCTCATATGATAATAAATCGCCAAAAAGCTTCCTCCCTCACACAAATAAAAGTGGTGTGGAAAAGCGCCCCGAAAGGAAACAAGAGTTTTCCGATAGAAGCAGACAAAAACAACAACAAAATCGGATATATTCATCTGTTGCTCGTTTTCGCCCAATATTTTCCACACATAAATATCGACACGCTCGACAAATGAAATATGTTCACAGTCTGAAATGCAGATTTGGAGGTTTGTTCGATGTGAGTTTATTTTTACAATTTTGATATTTTTAGAGTTTAGTAAAACTGTTTACAACATGTAAAAAAATAAATGAAAATACAATTTAGGTTTTGTTTTATTTTTCAATATGCCCTTTTCAAAGATTGCTGGAGAATGCATTTTCGTTTCGTTTTTTATGCAGCTTATTCAACAGCTTTTCGCCAAATATGAGCAATGTCTAAGCTTCCTGATTGCCACTTTCCGATATAGAGCTTTTATTTTGCATTTTTTTCCCTCTCCTCTATGATAGAGTTCTGGATGGTGCTGAGCGAGAGCTTTCATCATATTTGCAAATCAACCCCCAGGAAGCTGGGCACTTTCATATTTTGGCACAGTTGTTAGCATAATAAATTCGAGTTTCGTGTGCTTTTCCCCGGAATCCTATTTGCGTTCGAATTATTCGAAATCAGTTTTAAGATCGAAAAGTGTGCTCGTATTTCCTTGAATTAATTTGCCGGCTGCAAACTTAATGGGGGTGGGGGCGTGTGCAACCGTTCCAAGCTGCTTTTTATCGGCGTGAAGTTGAATGTCATGGCCGGAATTTAAGCACTGTTGCACTTTGGCGTGTGGTGTGAAGTACGTGGGAAAATCGGATTTATTGCGAGCGTTTGAGTATGATAAATTACGGGATTAGTGCACATTTCAAGGGCAGCTTCACGGCTGTTGGGTGTTGCAAGGGTAATCGGGGGTTCTGTAAGGGTTGATTCAATGTTGATACATTTTTTTAGGTTGAGATCTGCTGTACCAGCATAAAATAGAGTTAAACAACAGAATTTTTGAAACAATTCGAACTATGGTAAACATCAAAATAAATGGGGAAGAAATTGTAATTAATCTCAAAATAAATTATATTTAAAAATTCTGCAAATTCAATAGCCCTACTCAACCGCTGGTTGAGCGATGCTCTTAATTTATTATTTACAATAATGTTTCCCCTTTTGTAATATATCTGTGTCATATCTGCTGTGGCATAAAAAATGCAAGCCCTTCAGTTTATAAATACAATTACCCTCGATGATCTGTGGTGGGCAGCTTGATTGAAACTGCATAATTGGCAATAATTTAATCAAAAGGTAAAACGGTCCGAATTGAATTCGGCGGAAAAAAAGTAATCGTTTTAAGTGCTATCAATTGGATTTCGTTTGTGGACGTCGCGTTAAGTCGGATGATAAATTTAATTTGTAGTATTAATTTCGTGTCAAAGTTGAGCTGAGGAATTTTAAATGATTTTTTCCATCATAATAAATTTATTAGGACTGTAAAATTCTCCAAATTATTTAAAGAAAGATTTGATTCTTAAGAAGCATGTCTGAATCATGTATTTTCAGAGACTAGTAGACAAACAACTCAACGAAAAATATTGTCAACTAAAAGTTTAAAGATTCAGTGACTACTTCCATCTAATAGTAAAGTTGTGAAACAAACAGACAAACAGACGTTAGACGAAATTTTGCACTAGTTCTGTTGTTTTGCAATCATTAGACGAAAACATTTTTTTTAATTTTTAATTTTTTTTTAATCTTTACAGATCCCCCAAATTCGATATCAATCCTGAGATATTCAATAAAAACTGAAAAAAAACTCCGTGCATTGTTGTCACTTTTTATATGAAAGAAGTTTCAATCTTGTCGTGCTATCTTGACAAACCCTGAAAATTGATGTGAGTGCGACAACTGGCCAAAGGGATTTCAGGTCAGAACGCGTTTGACACACGTACATGCCCGACTACCGTAAACATTTGTTATCATAACTCGGGACTATAATTAAGTTCAACCAAACTTTGGGACAATACACAGAATGGTCAACCAAACAAAACGTGTTTTTTATTGTTTACATTGCCTGCTCTAGTTTTTGTTTATTCAAACTTGTTTAATTCAAAAATTAAATCTATTTTTCTAGTAATGTCAAAATGCTGTGTTGATTGTCAAATTTAATTTTAAAAAGCACAGATAATCGGACGTAGCTTTCATTTGAAGTCGTTGCGATTCAGATTTTTTGTATTCCAATTTATTTCAATAATTTTGAAATTATTATTTTTTTCATGAAAACTCTCAATTAGTAAGAGTGTCCTCTTATTAACATTAAAAGAGAGTTAATATCAAATTAAATCTCCACCCTAAGATTGCCAACTAACTCCACAGCAAAGAAAAGCCGGTTCCGCCCGCTTGGTGGCGCTTAATTATAGGAAATTGATTTAATTGGTTTGACTTTTTATTTGAGCAGCTCCACGGCGGCGTCTTAAATCACACGCTCACAAACATGTGTGTAATTGGATGAAAATATAAACACCACATTTGTTTCGGTTTCACTTTGATCGGAATCGCGGAGAGAGAGAGAGAGCGCGAGAGCTTAGGAGAGCAATTAGTTGGCGATTTCAGGAAATGGAATGTGTGAAGATTGTGATACACTTGAGTGGATTGATTGTTGAAGGTGGCGGACATTAATCAACTTCAGTTTTTTGTTTTGGGAAGGGGAAGCAATCGAGAGGCTATCAAATTCAATCAAGATAACCTTTCATGAGTAATGAACGAGATGGCTATCAATTTTTTGATGTTTCGTAAGGCTGCTGAAGGGGATGTTTTGAGTACGGAAAGTTGTTTTTGTTCATTTTTTTATTTAGGGGGCGAGGGGGTAATATGCACCCCCTAAGGAAAAACTGTGATTTCTCAACCATAACATCAATTCTGTGGATGAATTTTGTTAAATGTTCTAAAACAACTATTATTCTTCGTCACCCATGTGTAAAAAGTCTTGAAAAAACCTCAAACTTGTTTAAAAATGCATATTTCTAAAAATATTTTTGATTCATTCCAAACAATCATGCGGGGCAATATGAACCACAACATTGGGGCAAAATGCACTGCAACAACGGGGCAAAATGCATCACAACAATGGGGCAAAATGCACCGGGTAAAAGCAGTTTTCACTAGTCACCACTAGATGACACCGCTGTTTTTACAAGGGAGCATCACAGCGGTGCATTTTGCCCCGACCACGCTTATTACATAAAATTCAATTAAAAATACATTTTTTAATGTTTTTGGACTCATCTATCTTTAGAATAATGAAGATTGTGGTAAAAACTATATAAAAAACACTTACAATATCAATAAATGCTTTTTATATTGTCCAAAAATCATATTGGAAGTTCAATAAAAATTAGATAAAAACACAACATTTTAAAGTTTTGCAAATAACTTTGGCTGTTTTTATCCTACCACGCTCAAACTTTTCCAGCATAGTTTTACAATGTTAAGCTTCCAATTTCTATGTTTATTCCCCGGAAAATTCTTCCTAATATCGAGAAATGCTCTCCCCCTACCACATTCAACAAAATTCACCACCGCAAGTTTGACAGCTCGAATTTGAGCTACTCTCAACTAGATGGCGTTCTTATGCAACTCCCGTGACAATTCCATCACTTTGCATTCGACAAGCGCTCTTCCTGGTGATGTCGGAAAGCTTTCACATTTTTCCCACACGTAAACATTGAATGAGTGACACACGAGTGCTGTGTGGTGAATTTATGCACGCGCGGTAATAATTATGCAATTGACATTCGCGACAGATTTGCTCCAGTTGCAGCAATGAAATGCATCATCGTTTTGCATTTCGCGTGCAATCGTCCCGAGAGTGCCGGTGGCGAATGTGGTTTTGTTGAAGTGTTGTCGGAGGAAGAGTGTTGAACTTGTTACTTTTTTTAAAATCATTTAACGGTCAATTTGAAAGGTTAAAACTTTCCATGGCATTGTTGAATTCACCACAGCATAAAACAGACGAAATTGAGTGTAAATCCGATTTCAAGCATCTGTCAAACGCGAGTGGTGAATTCAAAATTGCTGTGGTGAGTTTTGAAAGCGATTTACGTCTGTTTGTCTGTGTATGAACTGTCAAATGGTGAATTTAAAAATGTTTGAAATCAATCAAGAAAGGTTCCCTTTCTCCCCACTAGCTGGCCACCAAGTTGTGTTCCATACATATTTATTAAAATGCATCTCGCAGATAAATCTTGGTCTTGTTTTCCCTCTCGTCGCTTGACTAATTAGCATAAAAACAGTCAACCATAATCGTCTGTTGCTGCAGTGTCAAGATTTTCCCGGTGAAAAATGAGTCGTTCCCTTGAGAGTTGAGGTACCTAGCTATACTGTTCACCCGAAAGACAGTTGGGATTAATTTTTGCGAGCTTTTCCAAGCCACAACCAGATAAGATCGTCCAGGCAGGTGCGCGAGAGGCAACAACCCGAGTGACAGTCATGAGCACTTTAATGGTGGCAGTACTTTAGGATATTTTATTGCACCGAGTGTTTCACCTTAATGTGTCGTGTGCAACAGGTTCGGTTAACGGGGCACCTCCGGTTGGTCACGTGGGATCGTGGGAAAGTTACTGGTTGATTGTGATTTTTAAATTTAATAAAGAGGACATTTTTATGTCAAAAGCATCAAAATTGCTGATTTTTATTTTTACTATCGCCATCTATTGGCGAACACTTGAAACTCTCAACTGTCAATTTGTGGTGAATTCAAAAATGTGTGCCGAAAATTGAAATCGACGGTTAAATTGTTGGTTGATTGAATTCAATTAATGCTTCGTCTGTTGATCTATGAATTACCTGTCAAATATGGCTGTGGTGTATTAATAACGTCTGTGGTGAGTATAAACTTGATGTGATTTTGGTTCAAATTATTACTTAAGCATTCCATAGCAGGTTGGACATTCAGCAAAATAGCAATCACCATCGCCTGAATTCCATAGAATTACACATTTTCGCATTCTGACACTTCAATTTGCTTCCAGCCCCTAGCCCGGTGTAATTTAACTGTCACATGCCATGTAAGGCTCGCATGTCGTTTGCCACGCTGAGGGTGCTATTTTGCCACAGGCACAGAATTATTCTAATCTCAAAATTGCCCACATTCCATTATGACGCTGTCAGTCTGAACGGAGAAAAGGGAGTGGACTGTCAGTTTTTTTTTGTTAGAGGGATACTAATGTGGTTATATTTTTAATTACTTGTTGCTCTTGCAAATTGATTCAAAATTTGAAAATGCTGCTAAAAATAAAAAAAATATCACAAATTTACCAATGAAATTACCTTAAAATCGACTTTGACGTCTTTCCCTCTATGTCATTACATAACTTCCAGACACACTTAAATTCGAGATCATCTCTCGAAAAAAAACTCTTTAACCCAATTCGTGCCCATCGCTCTTCACTTTCCCTTCAATCAAAAGTGAGCCGGCAGTGTTGCCAACCTGCAACTCACAAAAAACTAGAGCTCACGTGCGAGGTTAAAGTGGCACCAGGTCAGTAGAGGAAAGCTTCTCATTACACCACATGCCTCTTTTTACCACCTCGAGGGTGTCGGTGAGAGTGCATTAAAGAGTCGTGTACATGACATGACATGACGACGACGACGCGGAAGAAAAAGTGCTGCAAATCATCTCGCTTTGGCGCCAATTACGGGCGATCCATCATCGGGGTTTTCATTCGTACCTTCAAAAGTGGCAAAAATTATTGAATGGGGGTTGGAGGGAACGTTTTGGAAGGGCTTAACAAAGGTTGTCAAACGTGACACGTCATCTGTCAAGCGAGCTGTCACTTTGACAGTTCGCCATAAACTAATTTTTTTAATTGAAATTAGGAATAAGCCCTTTTCAAATGTTGAACCAACCAAATTTCAACGAAGCCTCTTGAAAAAGAGGTATCTTGCATTAAGGGTCTCAAGGTTGAACATAAAAGCCGACCGGAGAGACCTCTGGTGGCCAAAATTTCACGACTGTTGAAAATGTGGAGTGAAATTTGCCAATCATAAGTGGGGAATTTAAAGTGCTTTTTTTCGCTCGACCAGCGGTTGGCAAACCCTATCATAATCTCGCGAGATGAGGGTATCTTATAATTGAAACAAAGGAGGATCATAAAAAATTAAGGTGAAGTTAGCGATGGCAATCGATGCGAGGGGTGTTAAAAACGGTCGAAGAGCACTTGAGCGCGGTTGTAAAGGTTTCGCGGTGAGAGTATTATACACTTTGGTATAAGTTGTTGGACCTAATTGAATTAATTACACGAAGCGAGCCGTGCTGGTTCGTGGTTTGTTTTGCATAACTGAGCGTGCACTCAGTGATGGAGTTGGGTGAGTTGGCAAGTTTTTGAAAAGTTTCGTTTTGAAACGAATTTTGGAATAAAAATATAAAAAAATATCATCTATTTATCTATCTACTTCAAGTAACTTTATAGTCTTCAAGATGGCAGCACTGATTATTTTAAGGTTTACATGACATGTTTACATGTTTCATGACAAATAACAATGCGATTCAATGGAGCACCGGATTAGAGTGGTAGAAATGACAGTTCTCCCATAAGGAATACATTGTAGAAAAAAGCAAAAACTATTCGAATGGAAGTGCTCCATTCACAATGAAAATCTGAAAAATATTTTTTTTTAAACTGGTTTACTGGCCACACTGCATTATTTTTTTTCAAAACGTTTAAATGGATTGTTTTGAACTGTTTCCAATAAAATTCGACTGCATTTCAACTACATTCAATCACAGACAAACATACGTAAATCATTGAAAAACTTTATCAAACAAACTCAACAATCACTCTTCATTAGAGCCATCTAGCTGTGAACGGGAGATCGCACTTAGTTCTTGGCTGTGTGAGTGCATACTGTTTCAAGCAACTGTCAAACGCGTGTAAACGTGTGATGTGGTGAGCACAAATGCCGTGGTGAGTTTCTGATCATTCAAAAGACTGTTAAATTGTTCATTGTTAGCATTTAAAAGACGGTTTTACGTCTGTTTGTCTGTGATTCAAGTGTCAAACTACCGTCATCACTTTCTTGACATTTTAGTCGGTTTAGATTACACAGAACAAATGCTTATCTAAGAACGATGTTTCTGAATTTTCAACGAAAACTTAATAAAAATACTTAATTTTTTTGAAAATTTTGTTTAAGTGCTACAACAGTACAAACATAATTCAAAATTTTGACATGATTTTTTGCATTACAGTTTCCATTTAGCCGACATCGCTCAAATTTTTAGCTCGAAATACCTTAAGTTGTGCTAAATTCTGTGCAGGGAAGGACTTGAAACGTGACAGCTCTTTGTATCTACCACTTGGAGTGAGTAACATAACCTAACATAACCATTAGGGTGGGTACGTTTTTCAAAAAGTTCTCGGATCAAGTTTTAGTATGGTTCCCCTTGTAAAGCATGCCCATAGGGACTTTCATGCCAAATATCAGCTCATTTGGTTGTAAACTGGCTGCGCGCATCAGGGTTAAAGTTTACATGGGAATTACTATGGGAAATTGGAACTTTTTGTTCAAACGCTCCTACAGGTCTGGGAAAATCACGCGCCAACTTCTGGTATGGTCAAGCCTATGGAGAATGGTCTGGAGAACACTTTTCCCGAAGAGAGCATATGGATTCGTTGTCCCTAGACCTGGCGCATCGGCAAATAATCCGATGTCTCCGGAATCAACGGTTTTCCATCAAAAAACATCAAATTTTTATTAGCATGCTATGAAAGCTTGATGAACACCGCGACGCCATACGTCAGGCAGCTACCACGTGGTTGAAATATTTGCAAAAAAATACAAATTTGCTATGCATTCGGCTAAATAATATCAGGATTACTCGAAATGATCATTTTCTAGTTAAAAGAAGGTTTGCAATTGAATATTCCAGCCGTTTCTCACCCACGTGGTAGCTGCCTGACGTATGGCGTCGCGATGTTCATCAAGCTTTCATAGCATGCTAAGGAAAATTTGATGCTTTTTGAGGGAAAACCGTTGATTCCGGAGACATCGGATTGTTTGCCGATGCGCCAGGTCTAGGGACAACGAATCCATATGCTCTCTTCGGGAAAAGTGTTCTCCAGACCATTCCCCATAGGCCTGACCATACCAGAAGTTGGCGCGTGATTTTCCCAGACCTGTAGAAGCGTTTGAACAAAAAGTTCCAATTTCCCATAGTAATTCCCATGTAAACTTTAACCCTGATGCGCGCAGCCAGTTTACAACCAAATGAGCTGATATTTGGCATGAAAGTCCCTATGGGCATGCCCTACAAGGGGAACCATACTAAATCTTGATCCGCGAACTTTTTGAAAAACGTACCCACCCTAATAACCATACTTCTTGACATCCTCAGCAAACGTCAATTTTGATAATTATTGCCGGATCTTTTCCGGTTCCCTCCCGGAAAAGATCCGGCAGCAGTTTTGTATGATTTGAAATTTGCGGAGGGTGCCGAAAAAAGGTAAACAAATCATTTCGTGCATCGGCCAACATCATATGTGTGCGTCATCTTGCATTAGGGTCTTTGCATGGCCAAAGCATATAGATTAAATGAGGTAAGGCGGAATTTCTAGCTGTGCGTGAAATAAAGGATTCAAATAGAGAACTTCAGAAAAGTGTTAAATTGATAATTTTTTGAGCAAATTCCGACTGGTTTTTTGTTTAAAGAAGTTTAAAAGGCGATTTTCGGTTCGGTAGGTTTGGAAAATCTCCTTTTAAAATCCGGTTTTCGTGCAAACTACTTTTTGACAGCTGGAAAACCCGCCTTACCTTATCTCATCTACAGACCATGGGCCGTGACAAGCAAACCAAAACATAAACAAAGTCACATTGCATCGGAGTGACAGAGATTGCGAGTTTGACAACCGCACTACTACACACGCAACTGCGAGTACTTTAGGGAGCCATGCTGCAACTTTTCAAACGTTTCTAGAAAAATGCATTGCAATGACCTTGAATGAAGGAAAATTTAAGTACGCGATGTAAACAATAACAAAATCGACTTGCTGTGGACCATTTTGAACATTATACAGACATTTTGCTGGGTTTTGGTTCCTAGATTTAGGAGAAATGCCAAAAATAGGAGGGCATGCACGTGTGACAAATTGCTCGTGACAAGAATACTTGTATGCAGTGTGACACCGGTGTGGCAATACGGCAAGAGCAATCAACTCTTCTATGATAACATTTGGCATGACTTGCACAAAATGATGTACATAACTCAATGACGTAGAAATGTCAACGTTTTGGATTTAAAAGTGTCGAAACATCGCAGTCCTACTGCATTGACAAAAACAGAAAATTGCGCCAAAAGAGATTGATGCCAACTCGCGTCTAGTGACCGCAAATTGGCTTCTGAGTGAAAGGTTTTGTCCCCGGTAGCGGTAGCTACTGAAAGCGGAAGCGGAAGCCCTCCGGTCAGTGTCGTCGGATGAGAGTGACAGGAAATGGACGGATGCACCGCAGCAGTGACAGCAGTGCTTTACCTGGAAGAAGAAAGAAATGGAGAATTTGTTAGTATTTATATAGAAATTCAAAATATGGTAAAAATGTTGCAGCGATAGAAAAAAATCACAGTTCAAAAAAGAATACGTTACACACTGACGAAATTTTAGTCAGTTTTAAGTTGAGTGCGCGCTTTTGCTGCATGGGCAGCCAAACGACAAAAATGTAAACAAATACCTTAATTCCTGCGTTCCTAGATTAACTCCAAATAAGTTGTACCTTGCGCAACTGACAAATCACCGTAATTACAAGCCCATTACAAATTATTTCATCCCCGAGCGGCCTTGGACAAACTGCACTTAAAAGTCACATTGTTGCAGTTAGTAAACAACCTCGAGAACATGGCTCTGCTCTGTTAACGGAAACGGCACCACGACACTGCCGCGCAGTAAGGTACCTACTGCTACAGGCTAATTACCACCTTTCGCGAGTCAAAGTTAGAGAGCTGCTGTAGTGAGACTACGATGGCGATGTAATTAGCTGCTGAAACAACCCGAATGCTCGCATTCCTTGGCGGGCTCAGATTTTCTTGTGGAAAACCGGTGCACGCGGGGTTCATTAGGCCACCTGTCACATAAAATGTAATGATTTTCCAAGGTGACTCACGTGGACCCGTGGGGCAGGGTGGTGCTTGGTCAGCATCCCTTGAGTATTTTAAAACAAGGTATTGTTAGAATTAATCTATTATTGTTTAAACCGAAAACTTCAAGTGAAACTTATTTGAGGAAACCGTGGAGAATTTCCCTTGTCCCCTTAAAAAAGTGGAGCATAAACACTTTCTGTCTTCAAAATTCATTTCATTGCCTTCGGTGCGCGGAAGTTGCAAAAAATGGATAACTGTCATGGTGCAAGATCTACAACCTGCCAAACAGGGCAGAGTTGCCATTCTCGGAACTCTGCAGAACCACCCTAGTGCAACCACCTGCTGGGTCGGCATTTGGCCCTTACTAATTCAAAAGTTGCATGCAAAACCACTGCGCTACCGGTCCGTAATGACCACGGCGCGCGATACCAATCAGAGATCAGATAATCTGTGGTGTCACAATCCACACCGCGGTAAGTGATCCAATCAAACATGGATGCTGGCTGTCAGCAGCTGTCAAATAGTATTGATAACCAGCCAGGGTGGAGCTGACGTTTGTCTTTATATCCTTAATGATGTTTTAATTGAGTGCACGTTAAAGTGGAAGGTGCAAACATTTTAAATGGAACTCAGAACACACAACAGCGTGTAATTTAGTTTTATGTCACAAGTCGTGGGGAAAAATCTTATTGATCGTTAAAAAAAACCTATTTGCATTAGTCAGCGTGGTCGCGAGATTGCCCATGTAAAGTTTGATTGGAATTGTCAAGAGTTGGGTTAGGGTCCCACGCCACCCCAACCAGGACCAGACTTTCAACGGTGGTCAATAGAGAAACAATTTGCATTTATTGGTTTCCCCCTGTGCTGCTGCTTAGCCAATATGACAGGCAGTGCCGTGCTGCACATTTTTATGACCAGCTGATTGGTACTGTCACGCCCGCCAGTGTTGCCAGCCATTCACAATTTCAACGACGACGACTAGGGGTTTCGAGATAACCCAACCACTCGTAAATTGCTGGTCAGTGGAAATTATTCAAAGTAATCGTCGTCGTCGTCGCCGGACTGTGAGTGACACTTTATGAGTCGTGAAAACGGTTCGGTATAGAGTCGTCAAGACACCATTGGTTTGTGCAACTGTCATCGAGAGCAGCTTGTGAAGGTTTTGTTGTGGCTTTGTCAAAGTCATGTTAGATTAGCGCAATGAAAAGATCGAATCGGTTTCGCGGTAAACGCGGTTAGTGCTGGAACGAGTATGTGGGAACTGCAGTTGAGTAACTGTAATTTTTTTGAGGGGAAGTTGAAAAACCATAATTGTTAAATGATTTTCTTCAATAATATTACTGTCAGTGTTCACAGATTTCACTCCTTTTTTTTGCACGGATATATGGTTTAAATATGTGATAAGGCGATTATGCGATTTCTTGTAACGCTCACAAAATTTGATCTTCATAGATTTCTACTGAAATCAAACTTTCGGTGGATATACCTTGAAAACAACATACTTTATCAAAAAATCTGCAAAGTACGTTTCGATCTTGGTTTTGATTGAAAATTCAAATTTACATAAAAAAATGAAGTCTAAAAATTTGTATGTATGAAATTTTTATTTTTTTCCAAAAAAAATCATAGCTCGACGGCAAAATTTTTGACCATTTTTTTGGCTCAAAAGTTTCGGGTTTTAGTTTCCTAAAAAATATAAAAAAACCTCAAAAATAAAAAATTACCAATTTTGGCAATTTGAGTTTTTTTTAAAAAAAGTTAATTTAAAGATCGACAAGATTTTTTTTTCCGTGTACCTATTTTTTCTGAACAGTCCTGATCAATACTAACAACTTTTCCGAAAACACCAAATGTATCAGAAAGTTACAGTACCATTTTTGTATGGACAGCTTCCAAAATTGTATGGAGACTTGTATGTGTGAACCAATGGCACAAAATGGCTTCTTTGGTTATAGGGAGCCACAAAGTTTGAGCCAAATAAAAAAAAAAACGAAAAATTAAAAAGGTTGAAATTGGCAGATTTCGTAGAGAATTGCTCAACTATTTCACCATATAATTTACCACGTTTTTAAAAAAGTTCTTAATTTGAAGCAACTGATTTTGACTATTTTTTTTAAACAGGTTTTTAAAAACCAGGATTTAAGTATATAAGTGCACTTAAAGACGAAAAAATATTTTTTTTAAATTAAAAATCAAAATTTGTCATAGAGATTATGATGCTGGAAAATACCCAAAATATCTGATAATTGAATGTTTCTTCTATAGTTGCAATGTGTATGATCTAGATTCAATAAATTTGAAAATGACTCAGTTTAGTTGAAAATTAATAAATAAAGGTTTCGAAGTGTGTTCTGATGATTTTTTGGCACTCAAACATCAGTTAAATTAGAAATTCAAATTAGCAGAACCCTTGAGAAGGATCAACAAAATAAAATCAAACTTAACTTTATTGTTACACAAAGATGAGGATATTTTAAATTTGTTCTAAGAAGACAGAAAATTATCCAAAAAGTATTCATTTTAAAAATATCATAAAATTTTCAATCTTAAATATCCATAAAATTATAACCATTCTGAAGAAAACAGATACATATTTGTGATGTTTTCCTTTTTTTATCAGATTTTTCAAATTATCTGGATAGTTTTTTTGATCATTAGATTGTTAATTTTTAAGAAAATATTGAAATCATTCAGATTTTTTGTTAAATGAAAAGTAAAACTCAAAAGGCTAGAAAAAAATTAAAAAAATCAAAACAAAACAACGAATGAAACTAAATCTCCTTTTCTAATATTTTCAATGCAAATACACAAACAAGCATGATTTATTGTTAGATCTTTTAATGAAGTATACAACTTATCATGTGATTTAAAAGTGAAAAAAAATATGTTTTTCCAGTTCTCCTAAGGGAAGCATTCTTGAATAGTATCAGGGCCGGAATTTACAAAGTAGATTCGGTGGAAATTTTTACTCAACTAATAGATTGAATGAATTGAATTAGATTGAATATCATCATTTCATGTTATATTTTAGAGTACTTTTAAAATAAGCAGATTTGTACATATTTTGCACACGAATAATAGCAAGAAAAAAAATCTAATTTCAATTCTAATATTCAAAATATTGCATTTTTTTTAAATTTCGTAACGAAAATAAGTGAATGTCCCAAATTCTGGAGTTTTTATGAAAAGGTCCAACAAACCAAATTTCCAGTTTTTTGCTTTTTGGGTGTTTTTGAAACCGCCTTGAGTCAGGGTTATTAAAAAACACCCAAAAAGCAAAATAAAAAAAAATGGTTTATTGGACCTTTTAAAAAAAACTACAGAATTGCACCATAAAACAAAGTTTTAAGATCATAAAAATCTGTTCCTTGAAAGAAAAAATCCATTGATTTTTTTTTGCTTTGAAGCTTTTCAAGAAACTTATTGATAGTTATTTTTATTTTATGATTTTTTTCAAAATATTTTGTTAAATTTCAAAGCCTACTGTGCTTTAACGCAAAATATTGTAGAAAATGGATGGATAAGTAAAACCTTTTCATAGCAATACAGGACTGTCCAAGTAAAAATTGTGTTGTCTAAAAAAATAAATTTAATCTTAGGTTTCCAAAGACATTAATGTTAAAAAACTCAGCAATCGAAGGCAATTGTCAGTTTCCCGTAAGTGTAAAATTTTTATATCTGTAATCTACGTAAAAAAATCTTAAAATTTGCTACCTGTAAGTTGACTTTTTGTTGAGTTTTCTCCTTGGTGTTCTCTTAGGAAAATGCATTTTAAAAATGAGGTTTGTTAACCCGTATAGGCCTGGGTGAAATTGGAATCACTAAAATGGCCATAACTCAGCGAAAACTCAACCAATTTGCATGCTTCTTTATTAGTTGGACTCGTTAGAATGTCGTTTTTCCGAAAATGACCCGCAGAACCCGGAAATGTTCCGGTGGCCGGAGATATTTCGGTGGGTCACTGGGTCAAACAGGGTCAAAAATGGCCATTTTTGGGTCCCGCACTATTTTGTTAATAGAAAACTTGGAAAAAACACATTTTTTCATGTTACGATCTTTGTTCTACCAACAGACAATACTGACCATGGATTTTGCACCACCGGGGATGTTCCGGATTGAGCGGGCAGGTTCCCTACCCCGGGGGAACCGGTCAAGGGACGGCCAGGAATAAAACTATTTCTATCATGGCAATATGGATGTCAAAGTTCATCATTTTCAAAATTTAGCTCATCCATGATTTCCAAAGCCACTTTTGAACCGAAATGGCCACTTTGGGACCGATTCCCGGTACTCCGGTGGAACTCGGAATATAGCAAATTACGGGATTATTTCTGAATAATTTTTGACAGGGCAATACTGCCCATGTTCGCATAAATGTCCCATATGCAAAAACAGCAAGCTGAGAAAAACGCATTTGAAGTTTGTCCCATACATAAGGCTACGTGTTAAGTTTTCGCGAAAAAACTTCGGATTTCCTCCTGATTTCTAGAACAAAGTACTGGATGTTATATGCTCTTTCGAAAGAGCACACAATTTTGAATCAAACTGCATCAATAACTCGAAATCGATGAAAATGCATATGGGACATTTATGCGATCAAGGGCAGAATATGGGTGTCAAAGTTCATCATTTTCAAAATTTAGCTCATCCATGATTCCCAAAACCACTTTTGGACCGATATGGCCACTTTGGGACCGATTCCCGGTACTCCGGTGAAACTCGGAATAAGGCAAATTACGGGATTATTTCTGAATAATTTTTGACAGGGCAATAAGGATGTCAAAGTTTATCATTTTCAAAATCAAGCTCATCCATGATCCCCAAAACCACTTTTGGACCGAAATGGCCACTTTGGGACCGGTTCCCGGTACTCCGGTGAAACCCGGAATAAGGCAAATTACGGGATTTTTCTGAATAATTTTTGACAGGGCAATATGGATGTCAAAGTTCATCATTTTCAAAATTTAGCTCATCTATGATTCCCAAAACCACTTTTGGACCGATATGGCCACTTTGGGACCGATTCCCGGTACTCCGGTGAAACTCGGAATAAGGCAAATTACGGGATTATTTCTGAATAATTTTTGACAGGGCAATATGGATGTCAAAGTTCATCATTTTCAAAATCAAGCTCATCCATGATCCCCAAAACCACTTTTGGACCGAAATGGCCACTTTGGGACCGGTTCCCGGTACTGCGGTGAAACCCGGAATAAGGCAAATTACGGGATTTTTCTGAAAATTTTTTGAAAGGGCAATATGGATGTCAAAGTTCTTCATTTTCAAAATTTAGCTCATCCATGATTCCCAAAACCACTTTTGGACCGATATGGCCACTTTGGGACCGATTCCCGGTACTCCGGTGGAACTCGGAATATGGCAAATTACGGGATTATTTCTGAATAATTTTTGACAGGGCAATAAGGATGTCAAAGTTTATCATTTTCAAAATCAAGCTCATCCATGATCCCCAAAACCACTTTTGGACCGAAATGGCCACTTTGGGACCGGTTCCCGGTACTCCGGTGAAACCCGGAATAAGGCAAATTACGGGATTTTTCTGAATAATTTTTGACAGGGCAATATGGATGTCAAAGTTCATCATTTTCAAAATTTAGCTCATCTATGATTCCCAAAACCACTTTTGGACCGATATGGCCACTTTGGGACCGATTCCCGGTACTGCGGTGAAACCCGGAATAAGGCAAATTACGGGATTTTTCTGAAAATTTTTTGAATGGGCAATATGGATGTCAAAGTTCTTCATTTTCAAAATTTAGCTCATCCATGATTCCCAAAACCACTTTTGGACCGATATGGCCACTTTGGGACCGATTCCCGGTACTCCGGTGGAACTCGGAATATGGCAAATTACGGGATTATTTCTGAATAATTTTTGACAGGGCAATAAGGATGTCAAAGTTTATCATTTTCAAAATCAAGCTCATCCATGATTCCTAAAACCACTTTTGGACCGATATGGCCACTTTGGGACCGCTTCCCGGTACTCCGGTGGAACTCGGAATATGGCAAATTACGGGATTATTTCTGAATAATTTTTGACAGGGCAATATGGATGTCAAAGTTCATCATTTTCAAAATCAAGCTCATCCATGATCATCAAAACCACTTTTGGACCGCTTTGGGGATCATGGATGAGCTTGATTTTGAAAATGATAAACTTTGACATCCTTATTGCCCTGTCAAAAATTATTCAGAAATAATCCCGTAATTTGCCTTATTCCGAGTTTCACCGGAGTACCGGGAACCGGTCCCAAAGTGGCCATTTCGGCCCAAAAGTGATTTTGGGAATCATGGATGAGCTTGATTTTGAAAATGATGAACTTTGACATCCATATTGCCCTGTCAAAAATTATTCAGAAATAATCCCGTAATTTGCCATATTCCGAGTTCCACCGGAGTACCGGGAAGCGGTCCCAAAGTGGCCATATCGGTCCAAAAGTGGTTTTGGGAATCATGGATGAGCTAAATTTTGAAAATGATGAACTTTGACATCCATATTGCCCTGTCAAAAATTATTCAGAAAAATCCCGTAATTTGCCTTATTCCGGGTTTCACCGGAGTACCGGGAACCGGTCCCAAAGTGGCCAGATCGATCCAAAAGTGGCTTTGGGGATCATGGATGAGCTTGATTTTGAAAATGATGAACTTTGACATCCATATTGCCCTGTCAAAAATTATTCAGAAATAATCCCGTAATTTGCCATATTCCGAGTTCCACCGGAGTACCGGGAACCGGTCCCAAAGTGGCCATATCGGTTCAAAAGTGGCTTTGGGAATCATGGATGAGCTAAATTTTGAAAATGATGAACTTTGACATCCATATTGCCATGATAGAAATAGTTTTATTCCTGGCCGTCCCTTTACCGGTTCCCCCGGGGTAGGGAACCTGCCCGCTCAATCCGGAACATCCCCGGTGGTACAAAATCCATGGTCAGTATTGTCTGTTGGTAGAACAAAGATCGTAACATGAAAAAATGTGTTTTTTCCAAGTTTTCTATTAACAAAATAGTGCGGGACCCAAAAATGGCCATTTTTGACCCTGTTTGACCCAGTGACCCACCGGAATATCTCCGGCCACCGGAACATTTCCGGGTTCTGCGGGTCATTTTCGGAAAATAGACATTCTAACGAGTCCAACTAATAAAGAAGCATGCAAATTGGTTGAGTTTTCGCTGAGTTATGGCCATTTTAGTGATTCCAATTTCACCCAGGCCTATACGGGTTAAAAATCTAAGAGACGGAAGGGGATGGCACGGGCGCGTGGGTGGACCATATGTCACCAAACTTAGGATTCTTTGTTTTTTAGGCAAAAACAACCCCATGCCAAATATGATCAAATTTGATGAAGGTCGATGTCAGACGCGTGGTCACTTGGGAAGGAATGATCCATATAATGAAAAAAAAAAAAAAAATTACAAAATAATTCAAATAATATTTTTCATAAATATTTTAGAAAAGTTTATGTTTGAAAACTAAAAAAAATCTCAAAGCTTTCAATTATCAGTTTTCTTAGAATTTAGGTACAAAAAATACATTACACATTTAAAAATATGATTATGCATTTTTATCCGAAAAAAACTGTTTTTCGTGAAAAATCCAAACTAAAAAGTGAAACGGTTCTACAACTTAAGGGTTATGGATTTTGGAACAGTGGAAATTCTGTATTAAACCTTTTGGAGTTGCAAGTGTTAATGTAGTATATATTTTAAAGTTTTGTTGAGCCCTGATTTTATTTAAAGTCATGTTTGCGTTTTGTTTATAAATACCGAAGATTTGAAATGCATCATAAGCAATATTGATCGACCGCTTCAAACCTCAACTATCTGCTCAATACACTCTTCAAGAACCTCCACCACCTGAGAACTTGTTCCTCCTCACCTTAATCACTCCCCACCTCACTCGCCACCCCTTAATTCTCACCCCTCCCCACCTTGCCTCAACCTTAAGAAGAGAACACCTCATCGCGGGCGCCGTCTCGTCTGCCCTGGAGGAAGCCTCACTTCGCCTCTCCAATACAAACACGTGCCTTGAATGGGCAATCAAACACACCTTGCAACGGCGGCTGGTTGCATTCATTCATGATTCTCTATCTCTCGCTCACCTGTGGATGAGTGGGTGGGTGGTTGAATGAAGATGTTCAACAGTTCCTCGCCCACCTCACTTCCCTCACCCACCCAAGATTTGTTAAGCCATTCATCCATCATCGCCGGACAAAACAACGATTTGTGTTTTTTATTCTTCTTTACTGCCTGCTTCTTCTGTCGGTGAGCTTTCGCGCGGTTTCTTTTGAACACGTGGTTAATGGGTGGTTTAAGAAGTAGGGGGTGGGAAATGCGGGGTGGAGGGTGTTCAATTGAGCTTTACGAGAGCTGACCTACACCTTGAATTTCGGAGGCAAAGTGTGTGTGTAATGGATACGTGTATTTTGGTGTAAAATTATGAGTTTGAAAGGGGGCCGAAAATCGACTCATTTGAATGCTGCGTCGGAAGTCGGCGTGAAAAATGTAAATTTATTAGCTTGGGTGGGCCCGGTTTTTGGCACGAGCCACAAATTTTCGTGGGGGGTTATTTTCGGAACTGGTTTTATTATTGTTTCATTACGCGTACAGGGTGAACATATTTTTTGATGGCTCAATTAAAATGCATTTCACAAATATTGGTTTACGGTGGAGCGTACTGAAGGGCGAGGCTAATTTATTCATCAGGTAAAATCGATTAAAATTTTCGGGAGCTTGTTATTATGCCCAAAACTGGTCGGCGTGGAATAATTGATTGATCATATGAAGTGGGTTTTGGGCGTTGGAAGTATGCCGTGTATGAAATTTAGATGGATCAAGCTTTTAAACGCATTTAAAAAGTAATTGGAAATTTATTCATGCTGAAACTTATAACATGAACAAATTAAGAATGCATAAAGTATGCATTAAAAATAAGCGGGGATTGCGATCGCCCATATTATTAATATATTTTTTTACAAACATAATATTTTGTCATAATTTGAGTTTTTATTATGTCAGATCTTTTTTTCACCTACCAATGTTTATCTTTTTTTAGATCAAAAACCTCATCAAAAAATAAATAAATAACAGACAAAGTTACATCAACCCTATAATATTCAGAAATTTTGGTTAACTCATGTTGGCTCATAAAGATAAATTTCCAGTTGTTTTAAGCTCAACCTTGTCCAGAGACGGGGGTTAAATTCCTTGAAATTACTTTTATGATTTTAGAAAGGTGATTATTGCACTCGATCGTAATATTTCGATCGTAATTTCTCAATTCATGATCGAGATTTTTCGATAGTAAGATTTTGATCTATCATCGGCAAATTATGACTTACCACCGACAATTTACGATTGAAATTTAACTATCGGGAAACCTCGATCGTTGATCGAGAATTATGATCAAAATTTGTGATTACATTTTTGGGTTTGTTTTTCCAAATTTAATGAAAAATGAATTTAAAATGTTAAAAAAAATCAGAATTAAAAAAACCTATGTTTTTATTTAAAAGTTTTATTTTTTATTTATTTATTTGATTTGAATAAAAATCAATAATAATAAACTTCCAAAATAACAAAAAATCCAAAACATCAAAAATCTAAAAAAATAAAAAAAAATTCAAAAAGTTACACTTATGTTTTATTTGTTTTAAATTTTAGATAAAAGATAATAGTTTTGAAACTTTTCAATTAAAAAAAAATATATATTCCTTACTTTTTTAACATGTTAAAACAAATAGACAAATAAACCTAAATCAAACCAACTAGGGCGTCCAATTTTCCCGGGTTCTGAATTTCCCGGGAAACGGGAAAAATATTTTTTGAATTCCGGGATTTCCCGGGATCCCGGGATCCCGGGAATTTTTTGAAACAGTCATAAAATCTATGTTTTCATTATATTTGTTATGTTTTTCTAGCTTAAATCATAGAACTAGCGCAAAACTGTTGATTGGTGAAAAGTTACACTTCAATCTGAAGAAAGACAGCAGTCTTTAGATAGTTTAAAGCACATTTAAAAAAAAAGTTTCTTGACGTGCTTTGGAATTTAAACGATCCACATTTTTTTAAATATTTCTTTTATTTATTCATTTATATAACATGACTACAAAAGCTTAAACAATTTCATTGAAACTGTCTATAACAACAAGAGATAAAATTATACCAGACAATGTAACATTTTGGATTAAGTTAGAGTTTTATGTTTTATATTTAAAATTTATTTTAAAAAATAACTTTAAGTCACTACCGCCAACTGGGAATAATCGAGACTGCAGTCTGAATAGGTACAGGAGATTTTAGAGCAATAAATTTTGAAATCAGTGTTCACATTGTTTTGTTCTTTTCCTGTTGTAACCGAAATCAATCAAAACAATCAGAACATTATTAAAAAAATAGCTTTAGCAGCTGTCTTAACTCGTAACTTTTGTCCTGTCCTGTTGTTCCAGATGCCGGTTTTTGAAAAAAAAGTTAATTAATTTTTTTTAAATATAATGCTTTTTTCGAGTTGAATGTCATATGTATAAACGTGAATATAATACTATTTTTTTTAAATAAATTAAATTTAACAGAAAATATTTAAGGCGCAAAGCATTTTGCGGATCTTTAAACTAACATTTTTACAATTTTCCCTAATAGGCCAAATTAATGCCGATATATGCCGAAAACAAATTTTAATGCTTTAAAATTCTTATCAATTTCTAAGTATTCCACTGTTGATCTATTTTCACAACCAAATTTGAATTTCTAGACCCAAATTTTGATTTGTTTTCAATTTTGGGAATTCCCGGGACAAAATATGAAAAATCCCGGGATCCGGGAATTCCTGGTTTTGGAAAAATCCCTGGATTTTTGTCCCGGGAATTTCCGGGATGGACGCACTAAAACCAACTATGCTTCTCTAAATAAAAAATCAAAATTACTATAAATTTAAGGTGGCTTAACAAAAAGTTGCATGGTTTATTTATAATATATTCTTTGGATTGTTTTAATGGTTGAAGTAAAATTAGATTTATTTTTAATAAGCTAATTTTCGTGTCATTTTTTAAATTTATTTTGACTGTAAAAAAACAAAGTAAAGATACATGCTGAAAAATTCTTTAAATAACAATTATATTTTTAACAACAATTTGATTTTGGATGGTTTAAAACTTGATGGTTTAATATTATCTATTTTGAGAATCAATTTTACTTAAAAATTTATGTGAAAATGTTAATTTATACATAAAATCAAAGGTGTAAATAACATAATTTGTTCAGGAGTCTCGAATATTAGAAAAATATGAAATTGCAAAACTGATTTGTTTACACAAAAACCATAATTTTTTTTTCTTGGACACACAGTAAAAAAATATATGGTTATACAAGCCTTACCCGACAAACTTCGTTCTGCCTTTTTTTTCGTTTGTTGACGTTTTTTGCTTTTTCGGTTACTCAGCCTTCTGTGATCAAAATTAGATTTTACCTAACATTCTCCATACAATTTGCCGATGCTCCGGAATCGGTTCCAGAGTGGCCAAAGTTGGGCCAAAGTGTTAAATAATTAGCGTATAAACCTTCCTTGGACTTACACGAACCCAACGCAACAAAAAGCACCACGATCTGACGCTCCGTATTGAACTGATTCGCGTTCGAACAAAACCGTCGAAATTTTTTATATATATAGATAGAAGATTACATCTGGGAAGGGGTAGGGTAGAGTAGTCATCAATGAGACACGGGGAACAATGATAAAATGGCTATCACAAGTCGTAGTTTCAACCAATCAGGCTCATATTTTGGGGGAAGATGTGTCTACTGGATACAAGTCTGCCATAATAGTGGCTTTGGTTATAGACGCTCCCTTGCAAAGTTATTCATAAATGTGTGATTTTGGGGTGTAAAAGTAAATTATGCCTGAAAATTACATTTTTGCTCATAGGCTGCCAATTTTACAAAAACTAATATTTCTCCAAATTTCTTTCGTCATTTCATAGGGTATGAGTTAGGCTACAATGGCCTTTCATTAGATTTGACCAAAATTAAGAATATACCCAGGATCCAGGGCTGTCTCATTGTTCCCCACTCTTTTCAGCCCATGGGTAACAATGAGACACTTCGATTTTTCTTCATTAATATTCTCAAAATCTAGGGAAATCCTTCAAAACATGAATTGGAAGTGATTTTTGGCATATTTATTGAGTTTTGACTTCATTTAGCCAAAAATATAAAGTTATTTGGTATAAATAAATGGATTTTACTAAATTTCAATACTTTTAAGTATAACTTTTGTTAATTAAAGTTTCAAGTTGACAAAATTGCTTTACAATGTTCAAGGCAAGTCACCTGCAATGGAACAATACAAAAACATGATGTTTTACTAAAAAAGTATTGATTTTCGTAGAGTGTCTCATTGTTCCCCACCTGTCTCATTGTTCCTGCCAAGTGCGTCTACAATGAGACAGTTGGATAGCTCTGGCTGTAGAGGTCGGATCGATCTCATATTTTGGTCAATGTTAGAACACATTAAAAGATAGAAAATGCAACAAAAAGCTCATTAAAACATGCTGATGAAAAAAATACAAAAATCGTTGAAAGTTAAAAACCAAAAGTGTCTCATTGATGACTACCCTACCCTACATTTTACCTCTGAAAATGTGTAATTTTACCTCT